>NW_020175532.1:1710096-1716984 GCF_003031525.2 Neophocaena asiaeorientalis asiaeorientalis | reverse complement strand
AGGGAAGCCCTGAACTGACATTTTTGGCAAACCATAAGGGACCAGAATAGCAGTGATACTAACTGCAGGATCTAACATGCAGAATACACCTTCTCTGTATTTAGAAACTTTCCTCTTCAGAGTAAACAAAGGTGTAATACCTGCCAAGAACTATAATCATGAGATGTACAAGTGTTCTAGCATCTCCCCTTCTAAACATTTTCTAGTAAGTCTTGACAGGCAAAGTTCATCCAAACAAGAAATATTTGTCATTACTCTGATCTGTCTTAGACTTCATCCTTTTTATGTTATAAGTCTGCAAAGCTAGAAAGAATGGGGCTTGTGTATGTCTGTGAGAATAGTGTGTTTTAATTTTTAATTATAATTTGAATAGAATTACCAACAAACAAATGGTTCTACCTAATTATCACATTTTGAAAAGGTATTGGCTTTAAAAAGGTATTAGAACTTAGTTTGTCTTTAATATGATTAAATATGTAAAATATAGCATGCTCCTTTGTGTGATTTTACTCTATCAGAAACCATATTCTACCCACAAAATCCATGAGTACAAAACTCACAATTCATTGTGTATTCACAATGTTTTAAAAATCTTAGAACTTAAAGAACAATCACCTTACTTAATATTGCTTTCAGTCTTTGCATAACTTACACCTGATTTCATCTCCATTTGGGATGCCTTGAATAACAACAAAAACAAAATGAAATACAACAAAGAGAAATCAGAGTAGCCTCTATTTTCATGTTTCTTAAGATGAAAAAGTTGTAAATGTAGTGATTTCTCTGTGTAGGCATACACACTATACTGTATCCTCACCTTCTTTATATTTCTAAGTTTTTAGAGAAACAATATTTATCCAAAAAATTCTTAGGTCAACTAATGACAGTTTAGTAAATATAAAAGGCTTGGGTTTCTTTCACCTTGTCCTTGGAGGTGTTTTCAGGCCTCTGCTTTACAGCAGTTTTCCTCCACCCCTGTTCTGTGCCCTTTCTTCCCTGCCCAGTCATTATTCTCAATTAGCAATTGCTATGGGCCGTCATTACCTATCGAACCCACTTAGAAACTTGGCCACAGACTTCATCAACTCTAACCTTTCCAGGATACCGAGTCTGCTGGCCAGAAGCACTGTCTTTATTCATAAACAAACCAGTTTTGCTCATAACTATTGTATTTTCAGTTTCAACTAATATTCTTCTTTTCTCTGGGAGTTAGCACCTGATTAGAGCTGTTCTTTTTGCTAATTCAGCTCTCTGAGTAATACGTATTTTATCTTATCAATAAACATGAATTTCTGTGATCCCGAGATATTTAGATCCTTAATTAGACAGTACATCTAAACTGGTTAATCAGTGTGTTTTTCTGGCAGCTTCTGAGTCAAAGTTACACTTCATCTCTGGTTAGCTTTTGTAATACTCAAGCTGAACAACTTAAAATTCTTAGTTCAAACTACTTACAATCTGTGTTAATCAAAATGCTGTAATTAAATTGGGCATGGACTTATTCTGTAACCTTATCCATTTAAATTGTCTCTACATGAATGTCTGACACTAGTACAGTCTTTAAATATTAATGCACGGGGAAAAAAAGAAGATGAAAGGAAAAGTTGGAGCCAAGAGAAAGTAAAAGATAGCAAGGGGCAATTGTAATAAAAAACCTTTAGAAAGTTAGGAGAGTACGCAAAGAAAAATAAACTTGTCAAAGAGCTTAGTAACCAGCATAAAATAGCACAATTTATACACAATCTAAAACTCTAAGGAATGAGTAGCCATCACGAGCTTTTGTGCAATGAAGATTAGAATCTCTGTGAAGCAGTTTCTTGTATTTTTTCTCTGCTTTTGAATTTTACCTTTAAATGATTGCAAAGTTACATGTTAAAAATGAAACAAAGCAGAACAAATAGAAAAACCTATTCTTTTTCTTTCATGTGTAAGAAAAACAATGTGCACCTGAAAGTCTGATTTCGCACCTCTAACCTGAGGCTCCCTATGACTTTGGTTATAAAATGGTGTTATCACCAAACAACATCACAAAATAATGTGTTTGGGCTCCACACGCAATGGAAGGCTCTTTAGCATAATCTGTAAAAGTAGCGAGTGAGTATATTGCCAAATAGTTTGGCTTTTACTATGAAAAAGGAAGGAGAGTGTATGAAAGTAAATGTACAGCTGGTGTCTCCTTGCACCAGCTAGAGAAATTATATGTGCTGAGACACTGCACTGTTGAGATTTGAGGAGAGAGTATGCCCTCAATTTCACTGCACTATACTAGTGTTCATTCAACTGATGAAGTTCTCAACTCAAAGGGCAACATCCACTTTGTTCTAAGTTCCTGCTGGAATGGAAAAGCTGACAAGGGAAAACTTACACAAAGGATATTGTGCTGTTAAAGTTTGTTCAAAGCCACACTTGTCAGATCTCTTTGAAATGAAATTGAAAAGGAAAAACCAATTTTGTTTGAGGACAAAGTTCATCTCATTTGGTGTGCTGCACCTGTCTAATTTTCTTCCCTGAGAAATCCTGACTAGGAAAATTTGAAAAACTAGTTTACACGAGTGCAGGTATGGATCATAATGTTTAATTCAAACTAGCGTTACATTCTGAGAAAATAAACATAAGTGAATTACTGCCTGTTTGGAGCTGTGATAAATACTTAGCTTGGCTGAAATTATTTGAGACCCTTAGTCTGTTTCCAAAATGTCTCTGAAGGGCAACAGTCTGAGCTATGATGAAATGAGAACCCTCTAATGTTCTCCCTCGTTAGTGATGTACAGATGCACTGTGTGAGGGTGGGTACACTATCAAATTGAAAGCCAAGACATATCCCTCAAAGGTGTTCCAGGTAAATATCTTACATGCTTCCAAATTTGGAATAAAAAGAAAAAAAAAACGCCATCTATTTTTAGGGTAGCATGTTTATAAATATTAAAATTCATAACTGATTTTTTAAATGCCACCAAACAAATGCTGTAGATAAGTCTGTATCAACAGCAAACAAGAGGGCTTTGCTATTTGAAGTTACAATTTCCTGTAAATAAGAATGATACAAGATTGCAGATCAATGTAAAATAAAATACAAAATACAAGTGAATATGTCATTTAAACTTGAAGGAAATATAGCTGTGACCCCAGACAAGGATTTATATTCAAGATAGAAAAATGTTATTTTAGTCACCAGAAAAAAAAAAAAATGAAAATCAAACCCAAGGGTAATCCTCCCCTTTAATGCATCTTGTCTCCTATTTCCCTTTCTCTTTTGGTCTTTTTCTGTTTCTAGGTCATCTTTCCTTGTTCAATCTTACCTGTGTGATTGGCTACATGTTTATATATAAATCCCATATATTGGAAATAGATGTATGATTAAAAATGAGAAAGCATTTGAAAATGGAAAGGACAAGCAAAATTATATCTTATCTGTTAGATCATGGGAAACAGATGATCTTTGCTTTTGCCAAATTCCCCTCAAAAATTTATATTCCCTAGTTTCCTTCTTTGTGAATGTTTTCCATTTGGAACTACACTGCCAGTGCCTTTTTATTTGCTCTGTTCAAATGTGGATCCGGCTGGACTCCTCTGATTTTGTTTTTATTCCATTTGTATTTCTGTAGAAGATTGTTTCACATATCCACACCCTTTATGTAAAAGTTAATATCTTTTAAATATAGTGCTCGCCATGACCTTGAAAAACAAAGACCCACTATTGAAACTTTTGGACAGTAGCTACCTTCCTTTTAGAATCAAAACTCAAACCAATGTCCTGATAATCAAAGGAGAATTGTCTTAGGGTTGAAATAATTCAACTAAATGAAAAGCAAGCTTACTGATTTTTATACCTCTTTTGTTTAATTTTTATTTCCTTTGTGCTCCATGTGTTATAGAGTAAATGTGTTTCGATTTAGTGAAAACATATTCAGAAATGAAACATTCCTCTTATAGCTTAAAAGTTGCATGTTATTTGTGTTCAATATTTGTCAGAAACATAATTTATTATGTGCATGTGTATAAACTAATTCCTCATCGTTTTGCCTTCAAAGTCCATGAGTTGTAGCCAGTGTGTTCTGGAGAACAGCATCTTTACCTCACACATGCTGTACTTCCCTCAGTGCCTGTTTATATGCTCAATAAATATCTGTTGAATGAATGAAAGTAGGTGGCTTTCCCTCATCCCTTGAACATCACTTTTT
Source organism: Neophocaena asiaeorientalis asiaeorientalis (assembly GCF_003031525.2). NCBI lineage: Eukaryota > Metazoa > Chordata > Mammalia > Artiodactyla > Phocoenidae > Neophocaena > Neophocaena asiaeorientalis. The sequence continues at coordinate 1,712,803 of NW_020175532.1, read as the reverse complement.
GGTCTTTCCCTTTAATAATGCCCAGGGTACTAAAGTCATGTCACAGGAAGAAGTGGTGTTTCCTCTTTCACACTCCACACACTAATTAGATACTCCTCTTTCTGGCCCATCTTCCCCCAGGGGTAGTTCAATGAAGCACCTGCTGTAGGAGATCCAGTCCTTTCCTATCTCTGAGATACTGTCTATAGTCTACGTGATTACTTCACTAAGGAGTTTTTTCTTTGTAGTTTTTACGTCTTTAGAGGTGGCATTAAAGGATCTCTAGCAGAAAGTGAACCAGTAGTGCTGCAGTGTATTTCATGTTTCTATAATGGAGCTGGTCATCACTATGCCTTGCATCCTCTCCTCTTCTTTCTATGAAGGCTTATGACTTGGGATCAAAGCATGGGCCCATATTTACTACACAGCACATAGTATCAAAGCACTGGTACAAGAGTCATTCTCCTGTCAAAACCTCTGTTACACCCACTCATTCAACAGATATTTCTAGCCCCTGCTGTGGGTTTAACACAGTGCAATGGGAACTACAAAGAGGCATAAACAAAACAGTACCTACCCTTAAAAACAGAATTCTGCATTATCTAGAGTACTTCCACATTAATTATCTCATTTGATTTTCTACAAAAGCCAAGGGAGGCTAGGACGATAATTATTACTATACACATTTTCCAGATGAGAAACCTGCAGCCTGGAGGTCTAAGTCACCCTACCAGTAATGCCAGGACCTCAATAAAACACCTAGGGGTTTCATTATACCATTTAATAACTCTTCCTTTCTACTTCAGAGAGAACCAAGCATTTTTAGTGGTGAATTGCCTCTCAGGCAGCACAAGAATATTTCTTCCAAATGCTTCTTCCTTACAAAATCTAAGGCAGGTCAATAATTAAAAGTACTTTGGACCTAAATGGAACCATTCAGTTCCTACAGCTTGCAGTTTCTAGACTTGCCATCTTCAAACTGCAACCTATTATTTGAGGATGAGCAATAAGACAGCTGTGGTACACAATCCCTCCTTCCTACTTCCATTGTCCTAGCTCACGTCATTATCCTATTACATCAACAGCCTTTCACAATTATCATTATATTTCAGCCTCCCCGCCCACACACCTATCCATTTACATGCTGCTGCCAGGTAAATCTTCCTAGAGTACAATTATGTTTCAGTCATTATGCTTCTCAGAAAATGTATATGGCTCCCTGTAGCCTATCGGGCTAAGTTCCAACTGCTTAGCACCTCTGTAAACAAAGCGCAACTTATCTTTCCACCCTTCACTTAACCTACAAGGAAAATACATAATTCGCTGCTTTCCGTACACACTCACCTCTTTACTTGGTGCCTTTCTTGCTATTCCTTCTACCTGGAATACTTATTTTCTTCTGGAACCTGTACTAAGTCTTTCAACATAAACACCAATGAAGTCTTTACTGTAAGACTTACACTGCAGCTTCAACTAGAGACAAAAACAACTTTGAACACACACAAAACTTCCTTGGAGTCCCCTCCCTGAAACTTATGAAACAGCAAATATTTTACAGACAGCCAAGCAGATGGAATTAGGTTTAAATCCTGACCTGGCCAAACTTGGTCAACTTATTTAACTTCTCCAAGCATCCATTTCCTTATCTGGTTTATGGTGAATATTAGTGATTATCCATATGAAAACTTTTGGCAATTCTTAGCATATATTAAGAACTAGCAATAAATGGCTGCTCTTATTTTTTGATTCTGCTTTGCATTGCAGTTGTCTGTATATATGCTATGTAAATGCCCGTACGTTGTCTGCTTTCAGGAAGGCTGAGACCATACTTATTTTTATTTTTCACCTTTGTACCATATAGGTCTTGATACAAAAAAAAAAAAGTTTGTCTCAATTTACATTCCCACCAACAGTGCAAGAGGGTTCCCTTTTCTCCACACCCTCTCCAGCATTTACTGTTTGTAGATCTTCTATTTTTTTAAACATCTTTGTTGGAGTATAATTGCTTTACAATGGTGTGTTAGTTTCTGCTTTATAACAAAGTGAATCCGTTATACATATACATATGTCCCCATATCTCTTCCCTCTTGCATCTCACTCCTTCCCACCCTCCCTATCCCACCCCTCTAGGTGATCACAAAGCACCGAGCTGATCTCCCTGTGCTATGCGGCTGCTTCCCACTAGCTATCTACCTTACGTTTGGTAGTGTATATATGTCCATGTCACTCTTTCACTTTGTCCTAGCTTACCCTGCCCCCTCCCCGTGTCCTCAAGTCCATTCTCTAGTAGGTCTGTGTCTTTATACCCGTCTTGCCGCTAGGTTCTTCATGACCTTTTTTTTTTTTTCTTAGACTCCATATATATGTGTTAGCATACGGTATTTGTTTTTCTCTTTCTGACTTACTTCACTCTGTATGACAGCCTCTAGGTCCATCCACCTCACTACAAATAACTCAATTTCGTTTCTTTTTATGGCTGAGTAATATTCCATTGTATATATGTGCCACATCTTCTTTATCCATTCATCTGTCGATGGACACTTAGGTTGCTTCCATGTCCTGGCTGATGTAAATAGAGCTGCAGTGAACATTGTGGTACATGACTCTTTTTAAATTATGGTTTCCTCAGGGTATATGCCCTATAGTGGGATTGCTGGGTCATATGGTAGTTCTATTTTTAGTTTTTTAAGGAACCTCCATACTGTTCTCCATAGTGGCTGTATCAATT
>NW_020175532.1:1668554-1709612 GCF_003031525.2 Neophocaena asiaeorientalis asiaeorientalis | reverse complement strand
ATTGCCAACAAACACATGAAAGGATGCTCAACATCACTAATCATTAGAGAAATGCAAGTCAAAACTACAATGAGGTATCACCTCACACCAGTCAGAATAGCCATCATCAAAAAATGTACAAACAATAAATGCTTGAAAGGGTGTGGAGAAAAGGGAACCCTCTTCCACTGTTGGTGGGAATGTAAATTGATACAGCCATTGTGGAGAACAGTACAGAGGTTCCTTAAAAAACTAAGACTAGAACTACCATACGACCCAGCAATCCCACTATTGGGCATGTACCCCGAGAAAACCATAATTCAAAAAGAGTCATGTACCACAATGTTCATTGCAGCACTATTTACAATAGCCAGGACATGGAAGCAACCTAAGTGTCCATCGACAGATGAATGGATAAAGAAGATGTGGCACATATATACAATGGAATATTACTCAGCCATAAAAAGAAATGAAATTGAGTTATTTGTAGTGAGGTGGATGGACCTAGAGTCTGTCATATAGAGTGAAGTAAGTCAGAAAGAGAAAAACAAATACTGTCTGCTAACACATATATATGGAATCTAAAAAAAATGGTTCTAACAAATCTAGGGGCAGGACAGGAATAAAGACACAGACATAGAGAATGGACTTGAGGACATGGGGAGGGGGAAGGGTAAGATGGGACAAAGTGAGAGAGTGGCATGGACATATATACACTACCAAATGTAAAACAGATAGCTAGTGGGAAGCAACCACATAACACAGGGAGATCAGCTCAGTGCTTTGTGACCACCTAGAAGGGTGGGATAGGGAGGGTGGGAAGGAGGGAGACGCAAGAGAGAGGAGATATGGGGATATATGTATATGTATAGCTGATTCACTTTGTTATAAAGCAGAAAGTAACACACCATTGTAAAGCAATTATACTCCAATAAAGATGTTAAAAAATAATAAATAAATAAAATGTAAAACAAACAAACCAAAGTTTGTTAGTCATTATGATGTTAGCCACTGCACACCTACTTCATCATATGAGCATTATGGACAATATCCATGTTGATGAATTACAATTTCCTAGTATCCCTTAGTAGTAATATCATTAATATACTTCTTTTCAGTTTCAGAATAAGAAATACAGTTGGTTTAGTTTATGAATCTTCTAATTATAGTTTCTTAATTAAAATTTGGTGGTGTAGGAAATTTAAGAAGGCTTAAATTCAATTAATATAGCCCAGGAAGTCAACCATTTCATTAGTATTGTAGCGTATAAAAACGGAGCATGGCTAGAAAACTGTATGCTGTATTTCTCAAGAGTATCACTGGGTCTGCTTTTATGTACCCAGGCTGTGCCAACCATGGAGAACATGAACTGGTAAACCAGAAAGGTTGCAAAGCTGACTGCACCCAAACTCAATTGGAATAAGTTTCATCACAAATACACCCTTTGTTGGATTGAAAAGAAATGGGATGTCATGAAGACTTATGGAGGAGACTAGATGATGTAATTCTAACCCTCTCTGTGGAGGAACTATGAGAACATTCTTAATAATAATTTTATATAATTACATATATTACATTATAGAATAATTATTATAAATATATAATATTCATAGAAATACACGAGAACATTCCTAAAAATAATTATGTAAGTTATATATATATATATAATTATACTTATAAATATGTGTATTTATATAAATATTTATATAAAATATAATATAAATATATTGTATTATTGTATAATAATTATACATTACTTATAATTACATATATGGTTATATATATACAGACATATACATGGCTATTGAAAAAATATTGTCATTGTCAATTTTTTCTTAGCTTTACAAGTGATATTCCTAACAGAATAATAAACAATTGGTCTAATGAAATAAAATGTTTAAGAAACAAGAGGGTAGTATCTAGCACTTCTTTTTAAGTGGGGGCAAGAGTTTTGTTTTACAATGCGGTAGAAGAAGAACTTTCTGATATTTAATGGGCACTTATACATCCAGGAATCTTTTACAGTCAACTAATTGAGAAGTAACTAAACCTCCTTATTTGGGGATGGGATTTCATATTTAAAAACCTCTAAATAATTTACTATCATTCATTTTTTTTCATTCTCAAATACTTATGGATCACTCTAATTACAGTGTGAATAGTAGATTGGAGGTGTAAATCTACAGGCAGAAATACTTGTTAGGAGGTTGTTAAGGTGATCCAGGTGAGAGGTGATTACGGTCAGATCTGCAGTAGAGGCAGTTAATGGGACAGAAGTATGGAGTAGCTGGGCCATACTACTTTACCTCAAACCTAAAGGATTCTCAAATTTAGGGCAATGCTTTATGTTAGGCTTCCCAATTTGTGCAGGAGATCAGTGCCTCTCAAAAATATGTATAACTAATCTGGAATTATTTTAATGCTCTTCTTCTGGTCCCAGGGATATATCAAAGAGTGAGGGGACTCAAGTCCTCCATATTTCCTTTCCCTGGGTCACAGTAATATTCAAACACAGGACTAAAATTAGAGACAGAGAGAAGCAGAGAGACTTGAGACTTTTCAGGCAGAAAAATCAAAGAACTGATACTAGGTTGGACATGGGGCAGGGAGTGAAAAAGTGTACACTAAGAATTCACCAGGTTGCTGGCTTGGGCAACCAGGTGGATGATGGTAGCATTTACTGAGGCAGAGAACAGAGAAGGAAAAGTAGACTTTGGAGTTGATAAAGGTATTAAATTCACTTTTGAACATGTTAAGTTTGAAGTAGGGCAGGAAAATACACATGAGCTGAAGGCAGTTAGGCTTTCTGAGTCTGAAACTCAGGAAGGAGTTTCTGTTGGACTAGGAGTCATCAGCATATAAATGTTGAATGAGATTTCCCATGGGAAAATTGTATAACTCGAGAACAGAACCTCGTAAAATAAACATTTGATCTTCAGGCAGAGAAAAGGATGCCTATAAAAGGAATGTCCCGAGACATGGGGAATTTGGTGTCACTGAGGTCAAAAGAAGAAAGTATTTCAAATAGGTGGCGGTCATCAAGAATGTTAAATGTTGCTGAGATTTCAAGTAAGTTGGAGTCTATGAAGTTTCCATTTATTTCACTTAAAATAAAAAAAAAGCATAGATGACTTTCAGTAGAAATTGTTTCAGTGCTGTGATGGGTCTGGGCCAGCTTTTTGTATACTGAAAAATGTCTCTGGGAATTCCCTGGCAGTCCAGTGGTTAGGACACTGCGTTTCCACTGCAGTTGGCACGAGTTCGATCCCTGGTCAGGGAGCTAAGATCCCATAAGCCACATGGTGCGGCCAAAACCAAATGAAACAAAAGATCTTGTGCTTTTACGTCAGATGGATATGTGCTCAAACCCCAACTTAGCTGCTTATTACCTGTGTGATTTGGTTGCTTAATGTCTCCAAGCCCCACTTTTCTTGTCTTTAAATGAGGCTAATAGACTACATCGGTTGGGATAATTTTGCCTACGAGTAGCAGACATTCCAACAGTAAGATAACTGGCTGTTTCACATTGCTAGAATGAGAGAGAGAGAGAGAGAGAGAGAGAGAGAGAGAGAAAGGAAAGTGTCTCATAAAATGTAATCTTCTTAATTAATAAGTTTAACTCTGAAGGGAAGAATAAGGACTTGAAAGAGAAGAACGTTTTCAAATTTCTTCCTTCCTCTGTCTCTGATATATTCTATATTCTTATTTATGGTTCACTGATACAGGAATAAGTTGGCTTGCACTGGCAAAGAAGAACTTTTTTTTACAAATGGCTGACACGTTACCTTGGCATAGTTCTAGTTCTGGGATTTTATACTAAGCATCCAGTGACCAAAAACAGAAAAGTTTTTACATTAACTCTCGTGCTGACTTCTTAGGAGTAAAAAAACCCAAAACCGATATATTTTCCCTCCTTTTGCTATACTATACTCAGCAATCTAGTCACTGGAATTTGCCTCCACACACCTACAGGCAATGAAGAGATTCTTTAATAGATTTCCATATTAAGAGTCATAAATATTTCACTACCTTCAGAAAATAAGAACAGAGAATAAAAATGTTAGCAATTAAAATTTTAATGGTCTTAATAAGAAGTTTTCAGTTTTTAAAAATATGTGTTGGAAGAGATTTAGGAAAATACTAGTGTACCATCTCTCACCTTTATGGAAACTTCCATGAATCTGGATATGGAACTATGAAAAATATGCTGCTTAAAGAAATGTTTTCTTCTTCAGAGGATAAAGTGAGTTCTATCTCATTAACATGAAGAAATATATAAAATTATATTTTCAATTCTCATGGTCTATAAGCTACAATTAGAATTACATGAAATACTTTAGAAACTGCTTATTTTTATATCATGAATAAAATATTATTTCAGAGAACCAAATGTTTAGCTACCAACCTCATTATAATAATACCACACAAAATAAAAACTACTTTTGGATGTCAGCTATCACAATAACAGCATTTAATTTCTGTATAGGACTTTACAACTTATGAAGAACTTCGAGAACTGATATCTCATTCAAGCCTTAGAATGATCCTATGAATTAGTCAAGGCACGTATAATTATTGTCACTTAATAGAAAACAAAACTGAAGTTCAATGTTATTGCACAATTTGTCTTACCTCACTGGGTTTAGTAAGAGACAGAGTTGGGCTAGGACTCAGATCTCCTAATTACTAAACCAATATTTTCCACTATACATCAATAGTAAACATCAAACATTGTTAGAAACAGTGAAAGAAACTTTTCCCTTGAGGTGTTTACAACTGGCTGGGAAGATCAGACATGCGAAACATTAAAGACCAATACAAACAATATACAATCAAGTGCTAAATATGCTTCATTCTATAAAAATCTGAATTAACTGGTGTCACAGTCTTATAAGATCTCTTCCTGTAATTAAAATGGCTCCTGTGATGGTTCATTTTATGTGTCAACTTGACTGGGCTAAGGGACGCCCAGATATCTGGTAAAATATTATTTCTGGTGTGTCTTCGGAGGAGATTAACATTTAAATCGAGTAGTAAAGACTGAATAAAGCAGATGGCCTTCACCAATGTGGGTAGTAGGCATCATCCAATCCAATAAGGCCTTAAATAGAACCAAAAGGAAGAGAAGGGTGAATTTGCTCTTTCTGTTTGAGTTGAGACATCTTCTCCTGCCCTCAGATGTTGGCTGCCCTAGTTCTCAGACCTTCAGACTCAGGCTGAATGACACTTGCAACTTTCCAGGGTCTCCAGCTTACAGACAGCAGATCCTGGGACATCTTGGCCTCCATAACTAGTGAGTCAATTCTATAATAAATCTCTTCTTATCACCAGTTCTCTCTCTCTCTCTCTCTCTCTCTCTCTCTATCATCATCTGTCTATCATCTACCTAATCTATCTTATTGGTTTTGTTTCTCTGGAGTACTCTAATACAGCTCCCAATGTCCTCCACTAACAAGCGTTCCTAAACAACAAAAAAAGAGGTTTGGGCATCATAATCAGATTATTTAAATCTCATTGTATCTGAGAACATACATCCTAGGTAAGAAACCAAAATATGGATCTATATAGTGAAATGGAGAACTGAATCACTGCCAATGTATGTTCATGTGTTCCCAAAGCCAGCGTTTGAAAAGTCTTAAAAATGAGAAAGGTAAACTTCCTTTAATTGTCTGGGTTTTTTTCTATCTATTAATCTATCATGTCCAAGGTGCTTCTTCATCTAATCTAGAAACATCTTATCATATTACAAAAGCTTATATTTATTGATGGTTTAATCCAAATAGTATTCAGAACAACATGATTACAGGAGCATGTCTTAAGCTTATTCATGCTAACCATGTTTTATTAAGGTTTATCTCTTAATTAATTAAGAGATTATAGACTGTGGTAACATGCTAAATATTTTAGGGGGTTGTGAGGAAGGTGAGATACAAGAGAAGTACAAGTCATTGTTCCTGCTATCAAGGGGAAAATAAAACATGATTCAACCAGAAATGCAGAGACAATAATTATTACAAAAGTCCACAGAAGGAACAAAGTCCAGAATTGATCACTGTGTGATGGAACAGTTAGCAAATGCCTCATGGAGGAAGTGGGATGTAATCTGGACCTTAACACATGAATAGAATTTACTTAAACATAGGGGGAGAGGGAAAACATTCCAGCTACATAAAAATGGATGAATGAATCTTGAACTGTGTGGGAGATCAGATAGAACTTTCTAAGCAGACAAAACCCTAGTAATAGAAAACATTTTAATAATTAGTAATACATTTGATCACACGTAGCATGACAGAAACTTTAGATACATCATTATAGACCTTCACAAGAAACGTGCAAATAGGTTATTATTATTCCTTTTTGTGTGTTTATGTTTTTCCTATGAAGTATGCATGACCCAGAGAAGTTTGATAAACTAATCAACATCCCATGGTAAGTGCTACAAGCATTCAGGTGAAGCTGATTTCACAATCTAGTTCAGTTCCTCCTGCTGTATAATGCTGTCTCTCCCTATTATACAAAAACAGTGCCCTGAGCTATCACAGAATTTCAGCGAATCCAGCCCTGCAATTCGGAACCAGTAATGTAATAACACAAAAGCAAAATAAGCCTGGATACAAATTCTCTTTGCTTTCCATAAATAGGGCTTCAGTGGAAAGAGGAAGTCTAAGAATGTAGGTGCCTTATAGTTTTACAGTGGACCAAGGTAAGTGTAATTCCAAGATCATTCTGGGCCATCAGCATATTAGGAATAGAGTAAAGAATACCCCAGTTTTATCAGGGTGCAAACCCTACTTGTTTACCCTGAACCACCTCACTCACAGATTGCAGAGGGTCCTTGATATGGTCACACATTTAAATGTCAAGAGACCAGCTACCCTGAACCTTATTAGCCTACACCATTTCCTATCTTTTACACACAGTAGCTGTCTACATTAGTCGTTTTTCAGATTTTCTCTTTCCAGACTTCATAAAAGAAGAATTTGCAAATAAGTCTTTATCATCATTAACAATACTATCGCTAAAGGGCATATGTGAGGTTTTATGATAGTTTAGCACATTAATATTTTACAATCAGGCTTTAACATGCTTTTATCTTTTTTACACAAGATTAATATCCTACCTGAATTAGTTTTATTACATGCATTTTCAATTTTCACTAAGCTGATTTTCCTGCACTAGAATTTAAGTTTTTTTCTTACAACATTTTCCCTTCTCATTTGTAGAATTTAATATATTTTATCCATATTAATTTTTTCTCACAATATTGCAGAGATTTTCCTGTTGTACTGCCATTTGCAATACAGTTTCATTAGTTAATCACACCATTTGGTGTTAAATCTTTCATTCTGTTACGACATTTACAGTTTTGTTTTCTCTGAAGCCTGTACAATTACTGCCATGTCCATCAAGTCTAGGCAAGAAGGTAGGTTTAGTAAATAACCGACTAATTTGATAAATACACACGATCTTACCGGTAATTCAGGATCATATTTTTACATTAGGGCAGATTAGCCTTTTTGTCAAAGAGTGCCACAACTGATACCTTGTATCATATTTTGGCACAACTCTAAAATATGAAGAGATATTTTAAAGATTAAAAAATAATTAAACTGGGCTTCCCTGGTGGCGCAGTGGTTGAGAGTCCGCCTGCCGATGCAGGGGACACGGGTTCGTGCCCCGGCCCGGTAAGATCCCACATGCCGCAGAGCGGCTGGGCCCGTGAGCCATGGCCGCTGAGCCTGCGCATCCGGAGCCTGTGCTCCGCAACGGGAGAGGCCACAACAGTGAGAGGCCCACGTACCGCCAAAAAAAAAAAAAAAAAATTATACCTTGAAATTAGTGCTTCTCATTCTAAAAAGTCTTGTTGGGCAATCTGACATCTCTCCAATATCCATTTTATTGAGTGGCAGAGACACAGCCTCTCAGTCTGGGCTACAGTTTGGTACATGAGAATATGGAAATCAAAGTCTGGGATTTCAATGGCGACTGAAAATCTATTCTTCGTTGAATCCCAGCTTAGTCTGGCCAGAAACGAAGATTAATAGACAAGACAGGACGATTTGTAGGTCAAATAACAATAGCAGAGAATGACACCTTGAGTAAAGTAGTTGTAATGATATGCATACAAAGTTGATGTTGAGAAAAATCAACCAGTATGTTCATGTCTATCTTCTCCCCAGTAGTTGCTATGATTTCTTATACAGACCTCTGAGGCAACGCCTCACAAAATAAAACCTTCCATGGCCTCTCCTAGTATTACTGGATCACCGGCTGGATGGCTGGAGAGATAATATAATTAATATTCAAAGCTATGATTTTAATGGTTGAAAATTACATCACATCCCCTACCCTCAAAGGGAAATTACTGTATGAAAGGAAACCTCAGTACTGTGATCCAAAGGATTAAGCATTCATCACTTTCTGCTGGACAATGGCAATACTTTCACAATGAACAAGAGTAATTTCAGGTGACAATTAAATTACACACAGATAGACAAAGGGTGGGTGAGGCTGTAGGTTAGTTCCATAGATGGTGTTTCTTACTATCGTCTCTGTTTGCTGTTTCTTTTTTTCCCTAGCAATTAATTTACTAATTGGCCTTAGGTTAAACGTAGTTAATATCACCCCCCCACTCCTGTTTTTTTTTTTTTTTTTGCCGGAGCTATTCAAGCAGAACAAGAAGACAGAAAGGATTCCAGCCAGCAAAATCTTCACTCCTCAAATCCACCCTTCCCACTGGATACTCCTAAAAGCAAACAAAAAACTGCTTCATAGAGTCAACACTGGAAAGAACCTGTATACTGTTGGAATCACCTTTCATTATATTTCCCCAACAAAAAAGAAAGGATGATGACCAGAGGCAGAATAATTTGATTGGCTGGAAAACCTGGGTTAATAATGTTCTCTTCTCTATGAAACGAAACAAAGTGTACTAAAACAATACTACAGGAGGAATGATTTTATCACCAACATCCACGTTCAGCTAGGCTATCAGCACGTATTCTGCGCAAACAACAAGCACTAGTTGGGGCCCTGAAAATACACATTCAAGACAGAACCTACTTGCGGACAGCCAGACACTTTCGGAGGTGGAATTGAAAACAATCGAGCTCCAAGCTTTTCTCAAATGGGGAAAGCAAGCCAAGCTCCCAAGATGGTGGCTGCCGAGTGCGTCCCAGGAGGAGGTGGGGCTGACGCACTTCCGGCCCCACCCCTTCTCCCTGACCGTCCATCATATCAAATAGAAATATTTGTTCTTTTCAAGAAAGCGAAGGGAGGGTCCCCGAAGGCAGTGCACTAGAGACGAGGATGCCGTTTTCGCGAGGGATGGCGTTACTACTGACCGGACGCCTTTAGGAGAGCTGGGCACCTCTCCATGCACACTAACTACTTCGCTCACCAACAAGATGGTGGATGAGAGGCGTAATTAATATGATGCGGACTGAGAGAAAACACTGTGGGAGTTTTGAATTGTGGCAATGCAGATAAGATAACTCCTAAGTGCCAATTTAATAACTATTAGAATTCATCTGCCACTCTCCACTTTATATTTAATTATTTCAGTAAAGAAGTGTGAATGATTTTTATCATTTTCATTCAATTCCCCAATGCACTTATTTCTTCCCTGGACACATTTTTCTTCTGAATTCTCGGCTGTCTTTAGAGTATAGATTTGGAAAATGAACTCAAAAGACCAGAAAGGTGAGGATAGTTGGTATCAGACGTCTTTTCCCTATAGATTAAAAAAAAAAAAGTTTTACTACTTGTGGCTGCTTCTTTCACAACGTGACTATTTAACTGGGCAGAGAAACCCAGGCTTTTGTTTCTCATCTTTGTTTGGAACCCCATGTATTTGCTTTTAGTAAGTCAGCCTCTGCTTATCAAAGGTGTCTCCAAGGTTCAGTTTCGAACATTGTGTATTAATTTTAGGCACCTCCCTTTATTACTTTTTGTGAAAATCAAACATTTAGCAGCATCTTACCTTTGGAAGTCTGCAGAGATTATCTGCTTATTCTTAGTCTCCCCATGAAATGAACAGCTGTAGATGAAATTAATTTTGTGTTGATAAACTGGTCCTCGACAAGCAGGGAGTGAGTCTCTGTCCCCAAGAAGCTCCTCATCTAAATCTACTGGCATCTGGAAAGCAAGGTGAAGGTACATATAGTCCTATTCCATATTTTCAAGCTACTTCAAAATCATCACAGAGTTTTTGCTTTTGGTCTACAAAATTGGCAGTTAGTTAACTTTGTAATCCATTCAACAGAGCATTAAGAAAATAGAGCCTTTCCTGTCTCCTAGACACAACCTGTTTTCACCAGCACGGACTCCTTAAATAGCAAATGATCAGTCAAATTCAACGCCCTGAGAGAAAGGGGTCCAAAAGCATCCCCTCATCTAAAGCTGAAGCTGCCACTTTGGACCCCCTTTGAATTGCTTGAGAGAGTAGATGGTAGGATGAAAAAGAGCTTGCTCTTCAGGTATAAGAACATGGCTCCAGGGTCAGACTACCCAGGCCCAAATATTGGCTCCTTTACTTCTGGGGGTGCAAAGGTGAATTAAGTAAGCTAAGGATTAGTGCTCTAGTGTACTAAAGCAAACAGAAAAGTAACTGGCATCTAGTAAGTGTTGAACACTAACTCCTATTATTGTTCACAAAATTTGTCTTTTGATGACTTGTTTTTCCTTCACGGGCTGCTCTCTTTGTTCATTTTATCCTATGAAACCCATTGAAGTTAGGGAAGGTGAGCACAGAGAGAATACGCCTTGCAGGTAACTGTCCTCCCCCTTCCATGTTTTATCCTATCCAGTTCTCATTCATTGTTCTGAATGGGGACAAGAAATAAAATGTAAGAAGCAGAAATATCCAAGGGGCACTTAGGGACCAAATTCAGTTAGGGAGAGGAATGGGTAGTGGAATTGTATGGAAACTTTGCATATAAATATGGTTTTACTCAGATAGTATGCTTATTGGGGGTGATTCTGTGGACAGATGGAAATTAGAGGGAGCTAAGAATTTCATCAACACAATCGGTCCTTCCTGTTGCCGAGAGTAGGAATAAAGACGAACACGAAGAGATCTTGGAAGAGACTTACAACACTGCCTTGGTGAATCAGTGTTGCTACTTCTGCTGAGAAGCAGCAAAATATGATAAACTGTCCTGAAACTCCAGAAACTTTTGAATCTTCTCCTATCTTTTCTTGCACTCCTGTGGATCCTCCTTCATTTCTCCCCCACTAAGAGAACTTGTTAGGAATGGAAAACCATAGTGATTCTGTCCCTGCCTTGGCAATATTTGGCCTTCCCTGTGTGAGATGGGATTCTGCCAGAGGTGCCACTGGGAACCAGAATTTTGACCGTATTAGTTAAGGCTGTTCACCAGGTTCCAGTACGTACATACGATAGCTAAAGGATTCTTTAACTTGGCACTGTACAAAGATGACAAAAATAATTTTCCGAAGATGGTTTAACAATATTAAAGAAACTTGTATAGACTCCAATAGACATACTTAAAGAGAACCAAATTTGAAACATATATACTGTATCCTTAAATGAAACTCCAAATTCTTCACAGTAAGGAAATGATAATAACTTTTAAATGATGTGACTAAGAGTCCGAGCCAACTCCTCTTTTCTGTAATATATACCTTTTTTTTTCTTTCTACATGAGCTGGTCTGGTCTGCATTTGCTGATTCTTAGAGTCATCAATACTAAGCCAGGATCTTTGCTAAGGCATTTACCGAAAGTGGAGTTTTCAGGTTTGAGTGATTATCAGTTGATTTCTGTGAACACTTTCCTTCCACCCCTTAAACTCAGAAAGATTGTGTTTAACTTGATGCTCTAAGACTGAATGCGTGTTTTCCATATATTCATCTATCTTTCTCCACAACTAAACTATGAGTATCTTAAGGACAGGGACTCTCTATTGACTTTGTATCATTTCTATCATAGGCCCTGACGTATAGGGCTCACTAAGAATTTATGAAATAAATGAATTAATGAAAACAATTGCAGCTTTCCAACTTTAAATGTGTTTACCCTGGTAGCCTGCTACAGGCATATAGAGAAGAGGCTTCTCCAATTTTAAGCCTGCACTTAGTTCTCAAGAGGCCTTTTAACTAAGTTGGCCTAAGTTTCCCCAGCTGCTATTGGTTTCTATTACCTATCAAAAGGCACTGACAATGTTTCAAAGAAGAAAACACTTCATCCTCAGTCTGGAAGAAAGAAACTTTATCAAAATCAAAAGATTCGTTTCTCCCCAGAGAGGCTTACAATACTGGCAACAGTGATCAAATAGGGGAAGATTTCCTAAAATACTTTCCGGTAACGAGCCACTAAAACTGTCTCAAATGACTGATAAAGGAATGAAAATTTAAAAATCCTTACCCATGCATCAATCCTGCATTTTAGAGTGTCCCATTTTATTGTACTGGTTAATCATATGCTCAGAGGAAGTTGGCAAGCTATCAAAAGCCAACCAGTATAACTGGAATGCCAACTTCACAAAATAATCAGGGTCTGGGATTATTTTGGGATATGTCATAAAATATGCCAAGATGGGTCATTCTAATGCACTCTTGAAAGAATTATACATATTCATCCTCCTCGTTTAGCACCTGAATGACAACAAGCAGGTGAAAGCATTAGAACCAATGTATCGAGCCAGACAGTTGCCATTATGAACAAAACATAAAAAGAGAGTGACGGTGCTGAAAAATGGTAGGAGTCTTCTACTCAGACCTTGCAAGCACTGCTCTCTTTTGATAGGGAAATGAAGCTTGCTGGGGGAGAGAGAGAGAGCTATGTCTTATTGTCATGGCTGCTTACCGCTTATGGCAAATTTACATGAAATATACATTTCTTAATAGAATTCACCATAACTTTTTAGTTTGTTTGTTTTAGAGACATTCTAAGGGTAGAAAAACTGTCAATCTAAACTAAATGCTTTCCTTAAATATCTGGGATCATCTCTGAGCAATGGAGGGCTCTATTAATCACTAATGAACTCTTAAATGCCACCTTCAGCTGAAATAATGATAGGTAAAATTATACCATGACACACTGAGTGACAAAAAACAGCCCCCTTACCTAGTTTCATAGTGTGTTACTGGATTTCAAGGCACTGATTTAAAGGAATAAAATAAATAGCTAATGGGCTCTAGTAGAATCACTTGTATTTCACTGTGTGTACGTATTTATATGTGTGCGTGTGTGTGTGTTCTTTTGCAAAATTTTAACAGAGAGTTGTCCATGATCCTTCAAGCCACTGTCACTAACTTCTCCCTCCTCCTTCTTTGCCATACTTCAATGAAGAGAGCCCTGTTCTCAGTTATTAAAACAACATCTCTTATAATGGAGGCTATGCAAAATCACAGATAAACTAAGCAAAAATAATTACTCAAACTCTGGAAAGCATTAATACTTTCACAGGCTTCCAAGGGTTCTTTTAATTGCTCTATATCACTTTTGGGGATGGGACTGATTGAGAGAGGACCCAACTCCCCAATAAGACTTTTGTACTGTAAAAGATACAGTTAAAGAGCAAGCGGGCCCTCTGGGCAGAGTTTGAAGAGGTCATTCCTAGACCTTAACAAAGAGTGCTAGTATTTGTAAATTAAGGAGAATGCTCTAAACTGCCCTTGTATGACCTGAGCTCCTGCCCCTGGCCAGTTTTCGTTCTAGTTAGCCTTCACCCCAGACTGCCCAGAGGAGGGCGCCTCATGTATTTGATTGCTGGGATTCTGGTGTGTCTTCTTGGCTCTTCTAGAAATGGCTTCCTGGCCAATGGCCCCCAACCTCTCTCCTTTCACTGGACCTGGATTTGTTATTCAACTGTGCTCATTCAGACTCTTCCAATTTGACCTAGCTGAGATCCAGAGTAGGTGTCTTGCACCAGCCTCACAGAGACAACACTAACACTGAACTGGTAATCAAAGCAAAGAAACCAAACAGCAGGCTAAATTGGTGAGCCCATCTAACAATGATCACTATACATCAATGGAGAAAGTTCTCGAAAAAGTGTGTGTGCTACAGAGATAGGAAAAGCTCTTTGGAGATACTTAACTTTAGCCTTTTATATTTTTCTTTCAACATTTCCTTATAGTCTACTTTGTAGCTAAAGCTAATCCTTTTCTTTCCCTCTTACTGTTAATTTGAAGGTATTTAAAGAAGCTGTAATAGAAGTTAGAAGCTCTGAAGTTAGAAGCATTGCCTATAAACTGCCTGGGCTACTTGGTTCCTGCCTGTGTTCCTCATCTTTTTTAACCCCTGCTTTCTTTTCCAATTATTATGGCTCCTTTAAATTACCGTCTAATTTTGAAAACACAAGTATTACCAAACTATATTGCCTGCTGCCTAAATTGAGACCCCTTATGTCCTTTGAAAGAAAAGTAGTTTATGTAGAAGATTCTAAGGATTTTCCTGCACCCCCTGGGCTGTAGAGGATTCTAAGGATTTTCCTGCAACCCCTCTGCAAGAGGTTCAGAGAAGAGCACCATCTGAATGAGGAAAGCTTTATCATGACACTGACTGGTTCTATCTTCTCCTACTGAGGTGTGAACTTAGTTACTCACTCTCTCTTCTGGGTAGCCCATGATTGTATAGCAGGTGCATAACCACAGACGGCCTTCAACCATTCCTCCCCATATCCAGATAAAAGTCTCATTATCATGGGGGGAGCTGAGAGAAGTAGAGAGTGGCAAATAAGAGAACAAACTGAGTGAAGGCTTGTCTATGAATCTGCAGTTCTTTCCTATCTTCATCTTTTGCTGCCCATCTGCCAACAAATATTTCTGCCCGTGTCTTTTCTTTTTTATCTCCTTGCTTACAACTCTGGCCTTAAAAAAGCATATGTCACTTTATTTACCTCTTGGCAAGCTATCATTAACTCCTTCGTTTAAAAAAACAGCTGTTGAGGGCTTCCCTGGTGGCGCAGTGGTTGAGTCTGCCTGCCGATGCAGGGGACACGGGTTCGTGCCCCGGTCCGGGAAGATCCCACATGCCGCAGAGCGGTTGGGCCCGTGAGCCATGGTCACTGAGCCTGCACGACGGGAGAGGCCACAGCAATGAGAGGCCCGTGTACGACAAAAAAAAAAAAAAAAAACTGTTGAATATCTATCATTTATCGGGTATTGTTCTAGATGTTGCAGAGGAATTGATAAAAGTCCCAGTTCTCACAAAACTTATATTCTAGTGGTGGAAGATAGAAAAATAGACAAAGATAGATTTGTTGGCTCTTCTATTACATTCATATATTGAGTTCTTAGTTATGATTATTGTAATTTTCAATTCTGCAACTTTCATTTGATTCTTTTTAATAGATTCCCCATCTTGTCCTCTATATTCTTGGACATATTTATCATGGTTATTTAAAACTCTGTGTTTAATAACTGCAAAAGCTGTATCTCCTGTGGGTGTCTTCCCACTGTCACTTTTATGCCCATAATCTTTTGTCATTTGGCAATGTCTTTTGCTGTGTATGGTAACTTTTGACCAAATAGTAATCACTGCATATGAAAAACTGTTGAAGTATTTTGAGAGTCTGAAAGATTTTGTCCTCTTCTGTCAAGGATTTAATATTTTTTGTTTTTATTTTTTGACGTGTTTTTAGGCTATGAAGAAAACATTAATCCAATCTGTGATTGAGCTGATTAAAGCTAGGTATCTGTTTTAAGAAGGATGATAAAATTTCTGATTTGCTCTTTCTCATGAGATATTCCATGGCCCTCTCACTCTTTCTGTTATAAGATGCACCTTTAGAAATCCCAACTAGAAGCCCAGCCATCTCACTTTGACAGTCCCTAACTCCAATTATGGTCTCCCAAGCTTTAGGAGATTGAATAAAGTTCTGCTTAGCTTTTCAACTCCTTGGCCACATCTATGAATGAGTAAACATTGGGAAGGAAATGAATATTAGGCTCACCTCTCTGTTGTTCCCTTCTCTCCAGTACTTCTCCAAGATCCTGGCCTCTCTAGTCCTTGCTGACTTTGTATTTTTTCCAATACATTCAAATAGATTTCTCTTAGTTTTAGTCAGCCTTTCTGATTCTTACAGGAGGACAGGCTAGTCTTTACAAATTAATTCACCTGTTACTAGGCTCACTTCTCTGTTATTCCCTTCTCTCTAGCATTTCTCCAACATCTTGGCCTCTCTAGTCCTTGCTGACTTTGTATTTTTTCCATTGAATGTATATTTGAATGTATATTCAAATGGATTTCTCTTAGTTTTATTCAGCCTTTCTGATTCTTATGGGAGGAAAGGCTAGTCTTTACAAATTAATTCACCATAGCCAGAAATATAAATCTCTTACTATAAGACTTTTTTAAATGTAGCCAAGGTTCATTTTATCATCATAAGGACCTGGTAGCTTATCCTATTCTCTAGTCAGTGATGATAGCTCTCTTCACAATTATTTATAAATAAAGGCCATCATACTAAGGAACAACTAGTGAGATGCTGTGGATAGATCATGTATCTTCATCGCTGAAATAAAAATGCAGAGTACTGCAGTATTGAATAGGCATTGGTAACAACCTTATATAAAGACAACAGTTTATTTTAACTTTTAGGTACCTACAAATAGTTCCAGACTACCAGAATGGGGCATTTTTTTTCAATATGTCGAGTGATTTTATGTCTTTTGAAAAATGACTATAGATAAGCAATTTAGTCACTAGAGGGATTTCAAATGCTGAAATATGCTCTTCTTTGCCTCATCTGACAGTAATGTACAAATAAGACTCAGGACAGCTTAGTAGACCTTTCACGGTATCTATGTAACTTAGCTGGGTTCCTCTTGAGATTGAAGTTCATTTATCTTCTCCAGCATAAATATAATTTATCATTTCAAAACACACACGCATATGTACCCACATTTTTTCTGTGTGTTTCCAAATTTTGAAGAGCCATTATCTTTATCGATCTTCTTTAATCTCTTTCAAATACCCAAATAGGAAATATTTTTAGCTGAAGGGTATCCTAGTTGAACAATCCCCTAGGAGTACATATCCAGCACAATCCTATTATAATACAAAATTGCTATTTCAAGATCTAGAGTACTCCGTTTTGGGTCATTCACTTTTCAGGGATGAGTGATAATTATCAGAATTCTTTATAGTAGCAGAATGCAAGAATTTTATGTGCCTGACTGCAATGGATACTGTTAAAGGTTCTTGTAAGCCAGATAACTATCCCCAAAATAATGAAAGTACTAGGCAAGGGGCAAATGGTACAGGGTACCATGGCATTAAACAATTTGATTAGACAGCTCCATTTCTCTGCTTAAAGAGAAAATGTAATATGGAAAAAAATGTAATATGGAAAGTGAAATCTTACAGGATTACTGGCAGGGGGTGGGGGTGGGGGGGGAGGTATATTTCACAGCACTTAAGTGTGTGGAATTAAACTACTCCCTGTGCTCAAGAACAGGTCAGGGGGCTTCTGAGCAACTAAGCCCGTGCACCACAACTACTGAGCCTGAGCTCTACAGCCCGTGAGCCACAACTACCGAGCCTGAGTGCCACAACTACAGAAGCCTGCATGCCTAGAGCCCGTGATCCACAACAACAGAAGCCACCACAATGAGAAGCCCGTGCACCACAACGAAGAGTAGCCCCCGCTCGCCACCACTAGAGAAAGCCTGCAAGCAGCAACGAAGACCCAACACAACAAAAAAATAAGTAAATTTATTTTAAAAAACCAAAAAAACCCAAACACGTCAAACATCAGGTTGGAGATATGGTACACAGTGGTGGATCAAGACATACCTCCTTCCAATCTCTGTAAGGATCAACATACTACAGTGGTTAGTAAGGCACCATACTAGGTGCTGTGGTAGGGGCAGGGAGAAATGACAGCCTTATACTCTGCTGGTAGGACCAGACCAAATGAATTAAAAACTAAATAAAAATTCAAGAAATCAGTATAATCATAGATGAGTTTTCAAAATACAGGGCATGAAAGAGTTAAAAACCAGAAGAAGAAGAAGAAGAAAGTACTGCAGAAACTGGTGGAGGGGATAGAAGATGAAAAAGAACTTAAAAAGTCAAGAAATGCTTCACTA
Source organism: Neophocaena asiaeorientalis asiaeorientalis (assembly GCF_003031525.2). Classification (NCBI taxonomy): domain Eukaryota; kingdom Metazoa; phylum Chordata; class Mammalia; order Artiodactyla; family Phocoenidae; genus Neophocaena; species Neophocaena asiaeorientalis. The sequence goes on along the minus strand of NW_020175532.1, from coordinate 1,691,569 downwards.
ACAAAGAGGGACTTTAAACAATGTAGAAGGTAGGTTAGATACTATTTTTGAAAGTAATTTTTCAAATGCTGTTTTCCATTAGAGATTCCTAAAAAGAGTCTTAAGAGCAATAGAAAAAAAAAAATGGATGGACTAGAAAATGGGCACCTAGATCTCTCATCCTCCACTTCAATTATTGGATTTTGTATTTTATATTCTAGAAGATTGTGGAGTGGAAAAGTGGGGTTCTAAGGCTTTCTTACCCCGACTCCCTCTCTCCCTCCATGCCTGCCTGTCTTCCTTTCTTTTTTTTTTTTTTTTTAAATTTATTTATTTTTGGCTGTGTTGGGTCTTTGTTGCTGCGCATGGGCTTTCTCTAGTTGCTGCGAGTGGGGGCTACTCTTCATTGTGGCGTGCAGGCTTCTCATTGCGGTGGCTTCTCTTGTTGCGGAGCACAGGCTCTAGGCACTTGGGCTTCAGTGGTTGTGGCACGTGTGCTCAGTAGTTGTGGCGCACGGGCTTAGTTGCTTCGCGGCATGTGGGATCTTCCCGGACCGAGGCTCGTATCCATGTCCCCTGCATTGGCAGGAGGATTCTTAACCACTGAGCCACCAGGGAAGCCCACTTTCTTTCTTTCTTTCTTTCTTCCTTCCTTCCTTTCTTTCTTTCTTTTTTTCTTTCTACATAAAGTCAGAATCTGAACTTTAGAAAGCTAAAGCCCTGCCTTTCATTCCAGTTCTCTTTCTACCTCGTCCTATGGTTGTTATGAATAACACTCACTACTGATCACCCTTTCTCAGAGTCATCTGTTATAAGGGAAGAGCTATCTATGTATCTGTCTGTCGTCTATGTTATTCACCTATAAGAGCAAACATGCCTTGAAATATACATATCTAAAAACTTACATTAGATTTAAAGTATATGAGAAACCACTAGTCTGTTCCTCCTTTAATAGTTGAATACAACGAAAGCTCAGAGAGAGGAGTTGAAACACCTTTCCAAATTTGTCTAGTTAATTAAAATCCAAATCTGAACTTCCACTTGTCCCTGTAGTCACTGTGAGTAACATCCACTACTGATCAGCTTTTCTCATATCCACCTCCTAGAAGGGAAGACAGTGACAACTCTACTCTGGTTTCTATCCCCAGACTTCAGAGACACTTCATTCATTCAGTGTCCACTGCTTTTATTTACTAATCGTGTCCAGAAGATTCTTAAAGGAGGTGTGTATGTTTTTCAGAGACTTGGTGTGTAAATGGATAGGTGACTTTGAAGTAACTTGATTAATCCTCCTTTAATTCGAACATCCATATCAATGGACTAATGGGAATTTTCCAGTGTTAGAAATAATGAAGCTTAATGAGAATAATAGATACTCTGACTAGAGCTTATAAATAAGCTCTAGTGGGTAAGACCCACATGTCTAATACAATTTAAACACAAAATGGATAAATACATTACACATTTAAAATAAAGCATAAATTTACAATATATATTAAAGTATGTTATCTTTCTAATACAACTTGTTAGCAGATAAAATAGTTAATGTATTTTCCAAATAACATGATAATTATTATCTAAAATGAAGGAAATTTAATCAGTCATTAAAACTGAAAATAATATTGTTTGATCTTTTTTTAAGGATGAGATTAAAAACAAAGTGGGTCAAACATGTTATTATTCAATTAAAAGTATTTGTGTGAAAATTTTTCTAGCTACTGATAAACCTGTTCCTGACTTTACACGAGTTGGTGGAAAGGTGAAGAGGCGATTATTTCTGTTGTACAGAGGCCAGCAAAATTTTTCTATTAAGGGTCAGATAGTATATATTTTCAGCTTTGCAGGGCATACTACTTAATTCTGCTAGGGAGCCATAGGCAATGTATGTAAGTGAATAGACATGGCTCTGTTCCAATAAAACTTTATTTACCATACAGCCTATGGGCCAGATTCCTCCTGTTGGCCATAATTTCCCAACCCCTGCTCTAGGTCCAAATATTTTTTTTTGATTTCATCTTTAAATAACCTCTCCCTTATTTTATAACTTGCATGAAATATTTATTAAAAAACATTTTAAAACTCATAATAGATTGTACATATTATTTTAAAAATTAAATTTCTTTATCTTTTTCAGTTTTATCTCATGTAGATGGAAATTCTATTGCAGAATAACCTATGTCAATTTCAATACTAGTTTTGGAAGGCTTCTATTCTTCCAGTACAAACTTTTAGTAATACAACTATACAGGGGTAACTATATATCTAACTAAACCTGTAATCTATGCAAATGTGTATCCTTTTGCACAATTCCAATGAGTCATTGATTTTGATTTTAAGCTGTAAATAACTGAGTTTTCACATTTTGCTAAAACACCTAAATAAAGGTATTTGTGGCAGAAATAGCTAACGGGATACCAAAGATCTATGATCCTATTTCATGCCAATGGAATCATGGGACTAGTTTTCACTGCTTTGTGTTAATTCCAGGTAAGGACATTTAAGAAGCAGGTGTGCTTTGTCCACCCTCTCTCTTATAACCAGCAAGCTGGATTCAAGTGCCTGGATTGACCTTAGAAGACATTCTTACTGTCAAATGGGTTTTACCTGATGAAGGAATAAACTTCTATTGAATTCAGTCACTAAGACTAAGGCTTTATTTGTTGGGGTAGTTACATTACCTAAATTATTCAATAATAAAATATTAAACAACAAAAACAAAAAAAATCCTGATATTTTTGGTGATATGTTACTGGTATTTTAGTATTTAAAAATAGCACATTTTAGTTGAAATACTGAAATCCTGGAGGTAACTGCTGCAATCATTAGACTTTGCAATGAATGTTGTTCTCCCATATAATTCACCTCCTATCAATAATTGATGTAGAGTGACAAAGCATGGATTTTGTTCAGATAGAAAATGTGGGGAGTTTTATGAAAATGAAACTCTGAACAAATGTGTAGAGACTGGAAAAACTGAATTAATATAATAGTATATTAAATGTGTCTAATATATTATATTAAAATATAATATATCACTGCTTAATGAATGCAAAATGGTTTAGATATTACAGTTGATTCCATATCTAGAAAAACTCAATAAAATATCACTATAGGCATACCTTGGAGATATTGGTTTTGTTCCAGATCACCCACCTCAATAAAGCAGATATCACAGTAAAATGAGTCAGGAAATTTTTGATTTCCCAGGGCATACAAAAGTTATGTTTATATTATACTATAGTTTATTACGTGTGCAGTAGCATCATGCCTAAAATCCAATGTATATACCTTAATTTAAAAATACTTTATTGCTAAAAATGAGCCATCTGAGCCTTCAGAAAGTCGAAATTTTTTGCAACAGTAACATCAAAGATCACTGATCACAGATCACCATAATAAATATAATAATAATGAAAGAGTTTGAAATGTTGTACTAATTACCAAAATGTGACACAGAGACACAAAGTGAGCAAATGCTCTTGGAAACATGGTGCTGACAGATTTGCTTGACACAAGGTTGCCACAAATCTTCAACTTGTAAAACACTCAATATCTGGGAAGTGCAATAAAGTGAAACAATAAAATGAGGTTATGTCTGTATTTCAGAATAGATAACTCCTCTATACTGACAGAATTGGGAGTACTTCCAGATCTACTGGGCTTCTCGTCCTTAAATGGAGCTACGTAGTTACACACTGACCAATTTAGTTTCTGTGAATCCTTCTCCTTATGCTGACTATCCATAGGCCTACTTTGAATATTTAACCCATACACATAAATACATATGGAGAAGCTTGGCCTCTGTGTTCTGAGTGCCTAGAATGGCATGTCCATCCTGATTTTCACCATAAAAATTAATATTTAACCAAAAAAATGCCCTGGTTAAAATACAAAAATACCATAGGAGTTAGCTCAGCAGAAAAACAGAAGTACTTTTCTCTCTGAATTACATGTTTTCTTCCATGACTATCTGTGATCCCAATTGATGCTGCAAGGAACATTAGTAATCCTAGAATTTTCTCTTCACTGAAGCATAACTAGCTCATTTTTACCACCCTCTCCTTGCTTGCAGGCAAATCTGTGAGTAATTTTATCTCATAGTCATATGATTAGACTGACCAATGAATAAATTTCTAGGAGTCATTTTGTAAGATAGGCTCCAGGTTTTGTTTGTATATATATATATATGTGTGTGTGTGTGTATATATATATGTGTATATATATATATATATGTGTATATATATATGTGTGTGTGTGTGTGTGTGTGTGTGTATATATATATATACTGACAGAAGTTGCTTTTGGTTTAGGCAGTAGGAAACATTAGAAGATGAGTAAGCCCATATGGACTGGGAGCAACAAAAAGATTACATTCTAATATCTGATTTAATGGGGGCTTTTTAAAGACCATGGATGGAGATATTCCCTTCCTCTCTTAAATTCTTTCTTTGGTTTTGTTAATATCACTTATGCCATTATAAAGCCTCCATTCCAATAAGTCTGGGCCACACTCTACTCCTATTACTATTTTTCTTACTTAATTATTTCAATTTTAAAAACTCTCCAGTCATGTTAAATGGCTAAAACCAGTAGGGTCTTTTATAAAATTATAAAGTCTTGCTAACTTGAGTGTTAAGGAGCCTTTCCAGTTCTAGAATGGATACTATTATGACCATGCAGACAATGGAGAGTCATTGAAGGTTTTGTAGGATAAAGATTTCCTAAAGTAGTATTTTAGGAAGACTACCAGAGGACCACTGAGTAGGAAAGAATGAAGGTGGGAAAATGGTTAAAATGGCATTTACTTAATAAAAGCAGTGATGTGAAATGAAATGAAAAGGAGATAATAAATGTAAGAAACATTTCAAAAGAAGAGAAGGATAATTGCAAATTAAAACCACAAAAGATATTACCTCACACCAGTTAGAATGGCTATTATCAAAAAAGACAAGAAATAGCAATTGTTGGTGAGGATGTGGAGAAAAGGAAACTCTTGTGCACTGATGGTGGGAATGTAAATTGGTATAATAACTATGGAAAACAGTATGAAGCTTCCTCAAAGAATTAAAAATAGAACTATCATATGATCCAACAATTTCATTTTGGGGTATTTATCTGAAAAATATAAAATCACTATCTTGAAAAGATGCCTGCACCCCCATGTTCACTGCAGCATTACTTACAGTAGCCAAGACATGGAAACAACAAAGGTGTTCATTAATGAAAAATGGATAAAGAAAATGTGGTCTCTCTCTACATATACACAATGGAATATTATTCAGCTACCAAAAGGAGGAAATTCTTCCATTTGGGACAACATGGATGGACCTTGAAGGCATCGTGCTAAGTAAAATAAGTTTGACGAGAAAAGCAAATACTATATTATCTCATTTATTTGTAGAATCTTAAAATAAAAATAAAAAGCTTATAGACAAATAGGTAGCTCATCCACAGAGAATTCTTCTCAAATTCACATGAAACATTTTCTAGGATAGATCATTTGTTAGGCCACAAAACAAATCTTAGAAAATTCTAGAAGAATGAAATCATACCAAGTATCTTCTCTGATCAAAATGGCATGGAACTAGAAATCAATAACAGAGGAAAACTGGAAAATTCTCAAAAAAAAAAAAGGAAATTAAACAACACTCTCCTGAACAACCAATGGATCAAAGAAGAAAGTAAAAAGAAATAAAAGGGCTTCCCTGGTGGCGCAGTGATTGAGAGTCCACCTGCCGATGCAGGGGACATGGGTTTGTGCCCTGGTCTGGGAGGATCCCACATGCCGCAGAGCGGCTGGCCTGTGAGCCATGGCCGCTGAGCCTGTGCGTCCAGAGCCTGTGTTCTGCAACGGGAGAGGCCACAACAATGAGAGGCCCGCGTACCACAAAATAATAAGTAAATAAATAATAAAAAGAAATAAAAATTTCTCTTGAGACAATAAAAATGGAAACACAACACACCAGAACTTGTGGATACATGAAAAACAGTTCTAAGAGGGAAGTTCAGAGCAATAAATACCTACATTAAGAAGCAAGAAAGATCCCAAATAAACAATTTACCTCTATGCCTTAAAGAATTAGAAAAAGACAAAATGAGCCCAAAGTTAGCAGAAGAAAGGAAATAATAGATTATAACAGAAATAAATGATATAGAGAGCAGAAAAACAATAGAGAAGATTAACCAAATTAAGAGTTGGTTCTTTCAAAAGATAAACGGAAGTGTCAAACCCTTAGCCAGACTAACCAAGGAGAAAAGAGAAAGGACCCAAATGAACAAAATTATAAATGAAAAAGGAGACATTACAACAGATACCACAGAAATTCAAAGATCATAAAAGGCTACTATGAACAACTATATATGCCAACCAAGTGGACAAACTAGAAGAAATGGAAAAAAATCTTAGAAACATACAACTTACCAAGACTGAATCAGGAAGAAATAGTAAATGTGAATAGATCAATTACTAGCTAGGAGATTAAATCAGTAATTGAAAATCTCCCAATGAAGGAAAACTCAGGATCAGATGGCTTCACTGGTGAATTTTATAAAATATTCAAAGAAAAATTAACACCACTCCTTCTCAAACACTTCCAAATAATCAAAGAGGACGGGACACTCCCAAATTCACTTTAGAAAGCCACCACTATACTACTCCCAAAACCAGAAAAGGATGCTACTAGAAAAGAAAAGCACAAGCCAATATCTCTGATGAATGTAGATGCAAAAATTCTCAATAAAATTCTAGCAAACCAAATTCTGTCACACATTAAAAGGATCATTCACCATGATCAAGTAGGATTTATCCCTGGGATGCGAGGATGTTTCAACATATGCAAATCAACCAATGTGATACTTCCCAATTAATATAATGAAAGAAAAGAGATAATCTTAATAGACACAGAAAAAGCATTTGACAAAATTTAACACCCATTCATATGTTTTTAAAATCTCTTAACAAATTAGGCATAGAAGGAACATATTTCAACATAATAAAGACCATACATGACAAGTCCACAGCTAACATCCTGCTCAACGGTGAAAGGTTAAAAATGTTCCTCTAAGATCAGTAATAAGACAAGTGTGCCCACTCTCTCCATTCCTATTCAACATAGAAGTCCTAGCTAGAGCAATCAAGTAAGAAAAAGAAATTAAATGCAGAATTGGAAAGGAAGAAGCAAAACTGTCTTTATTTGCAGATGATGTAATTTTATATACAGAAAACCTTAAAGACTTTACCCCTCAAAAACAACCGCCCCAAAAAACTTAAATTTAAACAATGAATGCAGTTAAGTTGCAGGATACAAAATAACATACAAAAATCAGTACTGTTTCAATACACCAACAACAAATTTTCTGAAAAAGAAATAAAGAAATTGATCTCATTTATAATAGCATCAAAAACAATAAAATACTTAGATATAAATTTAACTAAGAAAGTGAAAGATCTCTACTCCAAAAACTACAGTACACTGGTGAAAATAATCGAAGAAGACACAAATAAGGAAAGTATCTAATGTTCATGGATTGGAATAATTAATATTGTTAAAATGTCAATACTACAAAAAGCCATCTATAGATTCAATGCAATATTGAGATTACAATGACATTTTTTATAGAAGTAGAAAAATCACTCCTAAAATTTATATGAAATGACAAAAGACACTGAATAGCCAAAGGCATCCCGAGTAAGAAGAAAAAAGCAGGAGACATCACACTTCCTGATTTCAAGCTATACTATAAAGGTATAGTCATCGAAACAGTATGGTACTAGCATAAAAACAAACAAATAGACCAATAGAAGAAAATTGATAGCCCAGAAATAAACATAAGCATACATGGTCAAGTAATATTTGGCAAGAGAACTAAGAACATTCAGTGGAGAAAAGACAGACTTTTTAATAAATGGTGCAAGGATAATTGGATATTCACATGTAAAAGAATGAAACTGGACCCATATCTTACACCACTCACAAAGATTAACTGAAAACACATTAAAGACTTAAATGTAAGACCTGAAACTGTGAAACTCCTTGAATAAAACATAGGAATAAAACTTCTTGGCATGGGTCTTGGTAATGATTTTTTGGATATGACACCTAAAGCACAAGCAACAAAATAAAAAATAAACAAGTGGAACTGCATCAAACTATAAAGCTTACACACAGCAAAAAAAAAAAAAATCATCAAGGTGAAAAGACAACCTATGGAATGGGAAAAAATATTTGCAAACCTTAAATCTGATAAGGGGTTAATATCCAAAATATATAAAGAACTCATACAGCTCAAGAGCAAAAAAACAAATAATATAGTTAAAAATGGGCAAAGATCCTGAACAGATATTTTTCCAAAAAAGATGCATGAATGGCCAATAGGTACATGAAAGATGCTCAAACAACATCACTAGTCATTAGGGAAAAGGAAATCAAAACCACAGTAAAATATCACCTTACACATGTTAGAATGGCAATTATCAAAAAGACAAGAGATAACATGCTGGGGTGGATGTAGAGAAAAGGGAACCTTTGTGCACTGTTGGTAGGATTGTAAATTGGTTCAGCTACTATGGAAAGCAGTATGGAGGATCCTCAAAAAATTAAAAATAGAACTACCATATGATCTAACAATTCCACATCTATGAGTATATCCAAAGGAAACAAAAATGCTAACCCAAAAAGATATCTGTGGGACTTCCCTGGTGGCACAGTGGTTAAGAATCCACCTGCCAATGCAGGGAACACGGGTTCGATCCCTGGTCCTGGAAGATCCCACATGCTGCGGAGCAACTAAGCCTGTGCACCACAACTACTGAGCATGCACTCTAGAGCCCAAGAGCCACAACTACTGAGCCCATGCGCCACAACTACTGAAGCCCGTGTGCCTAGAGCCCACGCTCCACAACAAGAGAAGCCACTGTAATGAGAAGCCCATGCACCACAACAAAGAGTAGCCCCCGCTTGCCACAACTAGAGAAAGCCTGTGCAGCAACGAGGACCCAATGCAGCCAATAAATAAATAAATGTTCCTTTAAAAAAAATTAAAAAAAAAGAGATATCTGCCACCCCATGTTCATAGAAGCATTTTTTATAATAGTCAAGACATGGAAACATCCTAAGTGTCTATCAATGGATGAATAGATAAAGAAGTTGTGGTATACACACACACACACACACACACACACACACACACACACACTGGAATATTATTTAGCCATAAAAAGTGAGGAAATTCTACTACTTGCAACAACATGGATAGAACTTGAAGGTATTATGCTAAGTGAATAAGTCAGACAGAGAAAGATAAATACTATATGATCTCACTTATATGTGGAATCTTACAAAAGAATAGAACAGAAAAACCAAACTCACAGGAAAAGAGATCAGACTTGTGGTTACCAGAGGCAGAGGGGTGGTGGGAGTGGGAACTGTAAGAAGGTGATCAAAAGGTACAAACTTCAAGTTATAAGATATTTAAGTACTAGGGATGTAAGGTGCAACATGATGAGTATACCTAATATGGCAGTTAGATATATATGAAAGTTTTTAAGAGAGTAAATCCTGAGTTCTCATCACAAAGAAATTTCTTCCCTTTTTTTAATTGTATCTATATTGAAAAGCTGGATTTAGCTGAACCTATTGTGGTAATCATTTCAGAATATATGTAACTCAAACCATCATGCGAACTTCTACATTGACATATGTCAATTATTTTTCAATAAAACTGGCAAAAAAACAAAAAATGAACTCATAGATACAGAAAACAGATTGGTAGTTTAGAGGCGGGGGTAGGGGGATGAGGGAATGGGCAAATTGGGTGAAGGTGATCAGAAGGTACAAACTTACAGTTAAAAGATAAATAAGTTGTGGGGGTGTAATGTACAGTGTGGTGACTATAGTTAACGATGTGGTACCACATACTAGAAAGTTAGAGTAAACTTTAAAAGTTCTCATCACAGGAAAAAAATTATAACTATGTGTGTGGTGATGGATGTTAACTAAACTACTGTGATAATCATTTCACAATATATACATATAACAAATCATTATGCTGTACACATAAAACTAGTATATATAATAGTGTATGTCAATTATATCTCAACTTAAAAAAAGAAAGGTAATATTTGGTTTTAAACATGAAGATTTGGATGTGAAAATGGGATACTCAGCTAGAGGTATTCAACAGGCGACTAAAAATGCAGGATCTAAGCTTGTCAGGGGCATCAGGTCTAAGCATACAAATATGGAAGGAAAACTGATAAATGTATCTGGCTAAGATGACCTTAATATTCCCCTCAGCTTGACTAAACTTGAGACAGATTTCTTTACTCTAAATTCTCTAACCTCTTTTTTCTTAGAGCATTTACTTTAGAAAACTTGCAACTGTAAATTCTTTCTCTACCTCTTCGACATGTAAATTTCCTCCCAGCCTCCTGCTCGTTTTATAACCCAGGAATGTCTTTCTCAAGGACCTGGGAGCCATCTCTTAGAAATGTAATCATCAAGAAAGATAGTGTTTTATCTCTCAGTCTCTATGGGACGGTTTGAGCCTAACTTCAGTAAGCACCAATTAGCAAACACAGATGGCCTAGTCACATTGATCAACCTCTCCCTACTACTCTTTTCTAGTACTTTTCCACTAGCTCACCCAGCTGCTTAAAATTCTCTTGCCTTTGGTCTCAGCAGAGTTGAGTTCAATACTTCTCCTCTTTTGCAATGGTTTTGAATAAAGTCTTTGTTTTCTGTTTAACTTATCCAGTGCAGTTTTTCTTTGTCACATCCATTGGAGCCATGGGGGTATTTGAAATACCCACGAAAGACAATGAGAAAGAGATGAAGGACAATTATGTAAATTGGGGAAACTCAACCATTTAATTAGAGGACTAGAGAAGGAATTGGAGAAGCAGGAAGAAAACACACAATATGTAACAGAGAATTTAAAGGCCAAGAGAATTTCAAGAAGGAAGATGTAAACAATATCAGTTCTGCATTAAGATCTGGAGAACTGATTACTGAAGAAAATGAATAAAAAGCAACTGGACAAAATAAGTAGGAGGTAAGTGCTGATATTTATTCTAAAATCTTTATTGAATGCATACTGTGTGCCATACAATTTTTAAAGTTTGGGTTTCAAAGCTGAGTGAGATAAGCAAGATCCCTGCTCTCATGCAACTTACATTGAGTTGAAGGAGACAAAAAATAAAATAAAATAACAATACTAATAAAAAGCAAAAGAAGTGTTAGAAATGATACATGCTATCAAGGAATTTGAAGAGAATGTTCCAATAGAAAGTGACTGGAAAAAGATTTTTGATGGATTGGCCTCTCCAAAGAAGGGATAATTTGGCTGTGATCTGACTTACCAGAAGGAGCCAGCCATAAAAAGAAGATATGCTATGACAAAGACCCTATAGCAGGAACAAGCTGCTTGAGTTCAAAGATGCAGAACTTGCCTACAGTGCAGTGAATGAGCCTGAGAATTGTATGAGATGAGACTAACAGAGACCATAAAACTGTAGACCAGTGTAAGGTGTTTGGATTTTATTTTCAGTGTTACGTGAAGCCATTGGAGGGGGTTAAGAATGAAAGTGACATCATCAGGTTTATGGTTTAAAAGAGTAACTCTGACAGCTTAATGGAAACTGAATTTTAGAGATGCATCATGGGAAGAAGAGAGATCCTTTGGGACCCTGCAACCCTCCAGGCTACAGACCATAGTGGCTTGGACCAGGGTTCATGAAAAAAGCAGTTTCAATACAAAAAGGGAGGCTGGGAGTCAGATTTGTATGGGAGGAAGTAGAGATGGGTGATGTGGGATCAGGGGCAACAGACATCATCTTTTCTTATATGTTTGAATGTGAGATTTGGAGGCCAGAAATGAGGAGCATTAAAAATATTCTTCAATCCACCAGAGGGCAGACAGCAGAAGGAAAAAGAACTACAACCCTGCAGCCTACGGAACAAAAACCACATACACAGAAAGATAGACAAGATGAAAACGCAAAGGGCTATGTACCGATGAAGGAACAAGATAAAACCCCAGAAAAACAACTAAATGAAGTGGAGATAGGCAAGCTTCCAGAAAAAGAATTCAGAATAATGATAGTGAATATGATCCAGGACCTCGGAAAAAGAATGGAGGAAAAGATAGAGAAAATGCAAGAAATGGGTAAGAAAGACCTAGAAGAATTAAAGAACAAACAAACAGAGATGAAAAATACAATAACTGAAATGAAAACTACACTAGAAGGAAACATTAGCAGAAAAACTGAGGAAGAAGAACGGATAAGTGACCTGGAATACAGAATGGTGGAATTTACTGCTGCGGAACAGAACAAAGAAAAAGAATGAAAAGAAATGAAGACAGCCTAAGAGACCTCTGGGACAACATTAACTGCAACAACATTTGCATTATAGGGGTCTCAACAACATTTGCATTATAGTGGCCCCAGAAGGAGAAGAGAGAGAGAAAGGACCAGAGAAAATATTTGAAGACATTATAGTTGAAAATTTCCCTAACAAGGGAAAGGAAATAGCCACCCAAGTGCAGGAAGCATATGGTCCCATACAGGATAAACCCAAGGAGAAACATGCTGAGACACATAGTAATCAAATTGGCAAAAATTAAAGACAAAGAAAAATTATTGAAAGCAGCAAGGGAAAAACAACAAATAAAATACATGGGACTCCCATAAGGTTAAGAGCTGATTTCTGAGCAGAAACTCTACAAGCCAGAAGGGAGTGGCATGATATACTTAAAGTGATGAAAGGGAAGAAACTACAACCAAGATTACTCTACCAGGCAAGGATATCATTCAGATTCAATGGAGAAATCAAAAGCTTTACAGACAAGCAAAAGCTAAGAGAATTCAGCACCACCAAACCAGCTCTAAAACAAACGCTAAAGGAACTTCTCTAAGTGGGAAACACAAGAGAAGAAAAAGGACCTACAAAAACAACCCCAAAACAATTAATGGTCATAGGAACATACATATCAATAATTACATTAAACGTAAAATTACATGGGCTTCCCTGGTGGCGCAGTGGTTGAGAGTCCGCCTGCCGATGCAGGGGACACGGGTATGTGCCCTGGTCCTGGAGGATCCCACATACCGCGGAGCGGCTGGGGCCATGTGCCTATGTGATACACCATATTAACAAATTGAAGAATAAAAACCAAATGATCATCTCAGTAGATGAAGAGAACACTTTTGACAAAATTCAACACCCATTTATGATAAAAACTTTCCAGAAAGTGGGAATAGAGGGAACGTACCTCAACATAATAATGACCATATATGACAAACCCACAGCAAACATCATTCTCAATAGTGAAAGACTGAAAGCATTTCCTCTAAGATCAGGAATAAGACAAAGACGTCCACTCTCACCACTCTTATTCAACATAGTTTTGGAAGTCCTAGCCACGGCAACCAGAGAAGAAAAAGAAATAATAGGAATACAAATTGGAAAAGAAGAAGTCAAACTGTCACTGTTTGCAGATGACATGATACTATACATAGAGAATCCTAAAGATGCCACCAGAAAACTGCTAGAACTAATCAATGAATTTGGTAAAGTTGCAGGATACAAAATTAATGCACAGAAATCTCTTGCATTCCTATACACTAATGATGAAAAATCTGAAAGAGAAATTAAGGAAACACTCCCATTTACCACTGCAACAAAAAGAATAAAATATCTAGGAATAAACCTACCTAGGGAGACAAAAGACCTGTATGCAGAAAACTGTAAGACATTGAGGAAAGAAATTAAAGATGATACCAACAGATGGAGAGATATACCATGTGCTTGGATTGGAAGAAACAACATTGTGAAAATGACTATAGTACCCAAAGCAATCTACAGATTCAGTGTAATCCCTATCAAATTACCAATGGCATGTTTTACGGAACTAGAAGAAAAAACCTTTAAATTTGTATGGAGACAGAAAAGACCCTGAATAGCCAAAGCAGTCTTGAGGGAAAAAAATGGAGCTGGAGGAATCAGACTCCCTGACTTCAGACTATACTACAAAGCTACAGTAATCAAGAGAATATGGTACTGGCACAAAGACAGAAACATAGATCAACGGAACAAGATAGAAAGCCCAGAGATAAACCCATTTACATATGGTCAACTAATCTATTACAAAGGAGGCAAGGATATACAATGGAGAAAAGACAGTCTCTTCAATAAGTGGTGCTGGGAAAACTGGACAGCTACATGTAAAAGAATGAAATTAGAACACTCCGTAACACCATACACAAAAATAAACTCAAAATGGATTTGAGACCTAAATGTAAGACTAGACACTATAACACTCTTAGAGGAAAACATAGGAAGAACACTCTTTGACATAAATCACAGCAAGATCTTTTTTGATCCACCTCCTATAGTAATGGAAATAAAAACAAAAATAAACAAATGAGACGTAATGAAACTTTAAAGTTTTTGCACAACAAAGGAAACCATAAAAAAGACAAAAAGACAACCCTCAGAATGGGAGAAAATATTTTCAAATGAATCAACAGACAAAGGATTAATCTCCAAAATATATAAACAGCTAATGCAGCTGAATATTAGAAACATAAACAACCCAATCCACAAATGTGCAGAAGACCTAAATAGACATTTCTCCAAAGAAGACATACAGATGGCCAAGGAGCACATGAAAAGTTGCTCAATATCACTAATTATTAGAGAAATGCAAATCAAAACTACAATGAGGTATCACCTCACATCAGTTAGAATAGGCATCATCAGAAAATCTACAAACAACAAATGCTGGAGAGGGTGTGGAGAAAAGGGAACCCTCTTGCACTGTTGGTGGGAACGTAAACTGATACAGCCCCTATGGAGAACAGTATGGAGGTTCCTTAAAAAACTACAAATAGAATTACCATATGATCTAGCAATTCCACTACTGGGCATATACCCAGAGAAAATAGTTCGAAAAGACACATGCACCCCAATGTTCATTGAAGCACTATTTACAATAGCCAGGTCATGGAAGCAACCTAAATGCCCATCGACAGATGAATGGATAAAGAAGATGTGGTACATATATACAATGGAATATTAGTCAGCCATAAAAAGCAATGAAATTGGGTAATTTGTTGAGATGTGGATGGATCTAGAGACTGTCATACAGAGTAAGTCAGCAAGAGAAAAATAAATATTGTTTATTAACACATCCATGTAGAACCTAGAAAAATGGTACAGATGAACCAGTTTGCAGGGCATAAATTGAGACACAAATGTAGAGAACAAACGTATGGACAGCAAGTGGGGAAAGCGTTGGGGCACTGGGAGTGGTGATGTGATGAATTGGGTGATTGGGATTGACATGTATACCCTGATGTGTATAAAATTCATGACTAATAAGAACCTGCTGTGTAAAAAAAAATTTTTTTTCCTTCATGTAAAGGAATCTTGAACTATTCAGAACAGAACAAAATGGATGTAAAGGAGAAAATGAGTTTACTGTAGAAGGAAAGGGTTTAACTTTTGAAACAGATAGAGCAAGAATAAAGAAAGTTGTTCCAAGAATGTAGATGATTCTTGGAATGTTGTAAACCTTTTCATAGTTTAGTAAATGAACAAGCAACTCCCTCCTTTCTTTCCTTTCTCCTTTGGAAGAAGAAAATACAAAATGGTTAACATAGATGACAATGGAGTATAAAGCATAGCAAATGTCACTTAGTACTGCAAGAGCCTCAGTTATTCAGGAACTTGTAGATCAGCGTCAATGCCTACTTCTTGTATCAGCTGCCACTGAACTCTCTCTGGGTCTCGGAAGAACTGAACAGGAAAGTCACAATGTAAGCGGTCCAAGGGGAAAACGAAGTAAAAGAAAACTATTATTGCTGCTGCTACTAGACCTACTATTCCTACCACTTCTACTACTAATAATACAAATAACAATAATAAATATTTTTACTAAGGATTTACCTTCTGAATAGGACTGGTTTATAGAAAAAGTCCTAAGAAGACTTCACTGGGCAGGAGACCAGTGAATCTCTGAAGGCACTTCTGAATATAAAATTCATGCTGGAAAGTAATTTAGAGCCTGTGACCCAACTCCTCACTAATGCATTCTTCCAGCTCAACTATGCTTATGAGAGTAAAGATCATGTATACAATTGTCAGAGGGGAACTCTCTTTCTTCATAATCTATTAAAACACACAAACAAACAAACTTCCAAAGTAGGAGAATCTCTTGCAGCTACAACAGCAACTACAGCCCACAGGATGAAAACATTTTTTGCCTTGGTACCCCAAAAAGTCAAGGCAGGCTGAGTTTTGATATTTTTCTTAAAAATGATATTCCCTCAAACAGAAATTGATCTCTCAATGCACTTTCTTGCCACTCTAATGGACACTTTCTGGGAAGCCAGACAAAGAGGTGAAATATTTTGGTGGCATTATGTGAACATATTGTCATTGTCATTCATTTCTGAAATCATGTCATGATAATGATTCCTTATTAGGTATACCTTTTGTTTCAAGATCATGAAGTTCTGCCAAATTTCTGGTAGGAGGATTTATCACCTGCTACTGACAAGAAGTAGAGAGAGGTTCATAGTAGCTTGGAGGCTGGACCAGAATATCACCAGTATCTCTTACAGTTCTAAGGTTATATGAAGTCTGTGCTTCCTGTGGAAGCAGAGGACTGTGAACCTGTCATCTTGGCTCCTGAGCTAAACCCGCAAAGCCTGACCCCTTGGAAGATGGTGGAAGTGGGGCCAAAAAACAAAAATGTTTACAGATACTCCAAGCACAGTCTGCTGCTTGTTTCTTGAAGCTCCCAAGACACCTAGATGATTTTTTTTTCCATAATAAGCATATGAAAGGTGAATTTTTGTGGCCTGGGGATTGGTGTGAGTTTCATTCACTGTTTGCTTTGCTGTACTCCCTTTAAGAGTGGAGAGTGTATGTCATCTCTAATTGGAACTCCCAGGCAGAAATGATGCCATCAGGGAACTTAAAATATGTGGCCATTTGAATCACCCTGAAGACCAACCATATTGCTATAAAGCAAATAATTTACATCTAAATAACTTATCTGCATTCACCTAATTTAAAAGTAATCTTTATTCTTTCTCAACTAATCCCCAAACTTATGGACCAGTTTGATCATATTTGTGCAATAAAATTGAAATTTTCAGATATGGTAGGTAATCAATTTTAGTCACCTCATCTGCGTTTCCAATCTCATTACACATTGCAATTTTCAGTGCAGATTACATGATGACCCATCAGTGGCTTTGTTGTTCCTGAATTACCGATTCCTTGCCTACTGCCAGATAAGAACAAAGACTATGCATCAGCCTGACAGCTTGCAAACAGAAAATGGGCTTGTAGGATTGGATTTAAATCCCAGGTGTAGGGGATAATTACCACATCACTCACGCAGTAACTGAAAAATGGTATTTCAACAAGAAAAATTACATTCCTTTTATAGTGCCAACAGAAATCATTATTTGAGGCTTCACACTGATTCACTGTATCATTACATGTGCATTGTGCTCATTAAATGTAATGTTTGTTGCAACATAAAAAAGTTATTGTTTTAGGTACTTTGGTGGAGCAGGTAGCTTAAATTTAAGGTTTGTGGAGCCTTGATGGTATAGAGGTCATTTGGATTCTAATATATACCGTGCAAGAGAAATGACAACCCAGACACAGAGCTTTCCAACCTGCTCCTATTACAGGAGGCGTGGATGGATAGTACGAAAGAAAACGGAGTATAAATCTTTTGTTTCAAAAAACCCCAGCCATTTAACCCTACAGTCTGTCTAGAGGAAGAGGACAAATAATGATTCAAATCTTCTGGACAAAGCAGTGCTGCATAGTGCGTATTTTACCATTAGCTTTGAAATCATTGAAGCTCGACGTACACATTCTAAAGGATCGTAGGATGGAGACTGTATTCATTTGAAAAGTCATTAAAGAAAACAGTGGCAGACATACTGGAAATGCACTCCTCACCCCTGGCGTTTGGTCCGTCAGCCACAAGGCTGCAGTTGCTTCCCAATGATTGTGCAAACAGCACAATAATGAAAGAGAGATCGGCAGAGTCACCTGTACGTGCAGAAGGCTACGCATGGACTGCTGAGTGCAACAACCCAAGCTGTATTCATCAGAGCCCTATTTTCATGGCCAACTGGCTTTCTCATTAAGATGATCAGCATAGTACAAAAGAGGACATGCCCTCAGATTTGCTGTGTTCTTGCATGCACTCCAAGGGAGGCACTGATGTTGGATACATAGATAGATAGATACATAGATAGATACATGATAGATAGATAGATAGATGGAATTTTATGTGTCAGCTCATGGCTTCTTTGCCTTGAATTCATAAATTAATATAATGAGCTTAACTCTCTTTCCATGTGTAGAGAATGAGACCTTTTGTGGAGACGCTTAAAGTACAATTATGAAGAGCTGATATGTCTTTCTAATTCTCTATTCCTCTCACCTCTATAGTCTTTTTGCCTTGACAATCTTTTCAGAATGGCTAACGCCTTACTGATGCTGAAGCAGGCTGTGTGTGTGGAAGGCATGCAAGGTTTTCCAATTTTTCTCCAACTTTAGGATGATACTGCCAGCAACAGACTTAATTTTCTGAGAGCTAGTTCCTATCCTCTTGTATTCCAAGAGAAAATACACCTAACAAACTTTAAAGTGGTATATATAGATATGCTACTTGCCCTCAAAGAGCTTATACCTCTAGTTGGAAAAGAGGGACGTGGAAATAAAAAATATATAGTAACAAAAGTTTATAAGTATCAGGGGTTCAATGAGTAACAGGGTCACGGGTCCTACAAAGGAGGCAGTAACCCCAGCTGAAGGAGGCTACATGCAGAAGGAGAGGCAGTAAGGCAAGGACAGCTCTTAAATAGACCAGGGAGGGCTGAGGGAATTCCAACAGTAAAGTCTTCTTTAGTGATAAGACCACAAGGTAGTGTGCTACTCTCCTAGATGTAAGGTTTTCAAAGACAGAGACCTGGCAATGTGGCTGGTACCTGTCAGGCACTCAATCACATTAATCTGAACCTTAATCATAATAAAAATAAACATTTATGTATATGTACTTTTTATGTAAGGCATGGTGCATAGCCTTTAAGATAAGTTATCTCATTTAATTCTCATGCCAATCCTATGAGGCTATCATCATCCCATTTCAAATAGGTGGAATTTGAGACATGGAGACGGGTAGTAATCTGCCAAGTGACAGAGCCGGGATTTGAACTGAGCATGTCTTTCTACAGAGCATGTTCTCTTAATTGCTACCCTCTATAGTTGTAATGCTGCCTTCATAGTAGATTAGAAACCTAACATTTTAAAAACAGTCCTTTTTGTTCTCATGTACAAAGCTAACACTACCTAACCCCAGTCATTTACCAACTAAAAACCATCACAGCTACTAAGTACACATGCATCGCGTTGACGGCCATTTTAAAATGACTTGAGGATCCAATTAATAGTCATAACAACAAACATCTCAGGTGTGGGTCAAATCTTACATTTTCTTTGAAGAGCATACTCTGAGCTCCAGCTATGCACTATTTAAATTCTGTGTTGTTGGTGGCAGTTCGTTCTATTTCTTGAAATGCAAAGCATAACCTATTCCACCCACTCAGAATCTCAGCAAACTTTAAGAGATAAGTCCCTTTGCAAAGATGCCTTAGAGGAATTTTTTCCTCCAGGCTTATCAGAGAGAACAATGTGTATTTGGTTCTGGATCAGGTGGTCATATTAGAAAATGAATTAAAATGCAGGCTGGGGGCTTCCCGGGTGGCGCAGTGGTTGAGAGTCCGCCTGCCGATGCAGGAGACACAGGTTCGTGCCCCGGTCCGGGAGGATCCCACATGCCGCGGAGCGGCTGGGCCCGCGAGCCATGGCTGCTGAGCCTGCGCGTCCGGAGCCTGTGCTCCGCAACGGGAGAGGCCACAACAGTGAATTCAGGCTGACAAACAAGACCAAATGCAAAGTTACCATTCTGTTCTGCTCCTGACAGCACTGTGGAGAGTGGGATTTCTCTGTATTCGTGCCATCGGGGCCTTACATGGTATGGTCTAATTGGGGGTCAACATGTGGTTGAACTGGAGGCTGTAAGCTGTGTTCCGAAATTAAAACTGACCAGACTTGAATGTTGTTTCCCACCTGCGTAGTCCCTGTAGTACACAGGCTAAATTTTCCACATGAAAATTCCTGCACCTTCCCAGCACCCCGTCTCTGGTCACACTTCCTCTGCAGCTCCTAATTTAGTAAGAAACCGAGCAGTCACATTCATCTAAGAATCCCTGTGCAGGGGGGCTGATGAAACGCCTCCCCTATGTGAATAAGTTGGCTACGCCCAGAGTAAGAAAATCTGCTGTGTATTCTTAAAAGGAATGCGATCAGAGTGTGTGTGATTTACAAACTATCCAGGATTTTTATCGCGACATGAAAATAAATGGATTCGGTCCCCACTGCAACTCAGGTCTTTCTCCCAGGGCTGGAGGGGTCGCCTGTTTGGCCCTGTGGCGTGCCCTTGTGAGAGCGGTGAGAAAGCAGCTGCTTACGTTACCTGGGAGGACTCTTTTAAAAGCCTCTTTTGCTCTAAAGAGTTTTGCTGCTTAATTTTGTTTTTTCCTGAAAATGTTATATGTCGCCCGTTGGTGCTGCCTCATTGTTCACTGCTGGGTTGTACGATGTTTCCACGCTTGGGAAAGGTGCTGTACAAATTGCACACCGGAATATCTCCTTGTGTGGGAGTCAGGGCCAGGCCAGGAAGATCTCACAGCATTAGCAACTGGCGCTCCTCCAGCCTGGGAGGTAGGGATAGGAGTGGGGAGTGGTACTGTCCTCATGCCATGCACAAATAACTGAAGTGACTAGCCTGAATCCACCTAGGAAGGAAAGGCACGCACAGAGAGAAGTCGAACAGAAATCACGTGTGCTTTCCACCTTGCACCGCAGCAGCCTTACTCCTTTGTTCAAGTGGCAAAATGGCTTTATGTTGTTCATGACAGGAAGGAGATTTTCCTTGCTTCCCCCTTTCTGATCCCATGGTTAATGTATGCTTCCATGGTGGTTTTTTAACTTGCCCCTCTGAAACACCACTGGGGGAAAAGGAAAAATGAAGTTTGTCCCCTCTGGGCAAGGCCAAAATGTAGCAATGGAGACAGAGAAGTTAACTGTTTGCCTGGTGTTTGCAAGTGGTGAATGCTGCCATGCACCTTCAAAGAACGTGTTCAGCTTTGAACTGTCCAGTGGTCTGAATGTGAGGAAATTGTTAAAGTTTTCATAATGAAACAGAAATCCTGTTACAGTTTTCAGAATCCTGCGGCAGCCAATCCAGACATTTTAGACACATTCACTGCTTAACCCAAGACACGAAATTTACATTTCTGTAGTAGCCTCAAGTCAGATGCTCCATAAGACTCAATCTGGAGATGATCTATGGCACAGTGGACTATTTCTGAGCTTTCTCTATTCTTAAACCCAAAGGCTCCGTACAATTGCTCTAGGGCTGGCTCTTTCACTTAATTAATATTTATTAATCACTTACCAGCAATAAAACTCTATGCTGGGTGCTTAGGGGAAGATGAACAGTATCTGATTCTACTTTCAATCACAGAGGTTTTAAGCCTCCCAAACTGGCTACAATTTCGATAGAAAAAGGTCTGAATTACAGACCATGGAAGACTGGGGTCATTTTTAATGGCAGTGACTAGAGGAAGATTCTTACAGGAGGTGCCTTTGAGTCAAGTCTTAATAAAAGGGTAGAAGTTTTTGAAGGGCAGAGACGAGGAAAAGAATTATAGGTGGATGGAAAAAAAAAGAAAACAGGGCATCTAGGCTAGAATGCAGGCTATATGATCAGGAGTAGGGGAAGGGGGATACCAATGCTGGCTTGTATTTCATTTGATTGTTAATAGGAATAGAGGATGCTGGAGGCTGTTGCTCAGGAAAGTGCCATAAGCAAAGCAATGTTTTTAGGAAGGTACATCTGGGACTAGAAGCAGGGGGACCAGTAAAAATAATAAGGGCTCAAATGAGAGTGGGAGTATCGGAGAAGAGAAAGAGGAGACAAACACGAGAGGCATGGAAGGCTTGCTGGACTCTGTGCCAGAACACAGCCCACAGAGCGCTGAGCTGGAGTGGTTGGCCATGCCTAACAGAAAGCAGAAGGAGGATGAACCAAAAGAGGAAGGCAGAGAAAGGGCAGAAAGAGAGGATTCAAATAAGTATTGAGTACGTTAAGGGACTAAAAGAAGGGAGTTGGTTTGTTTTTTTTTTTCCAAATAGGAGCTTGAGGTCAATAATATCAAATGCTGTAAGGTCAATGATAAGAATGATAAATAACTATTGGAATTCAAAATCGGGAAGTCACTGTTCACTGCCAAGAGAAGAATTTCAGATTACAAACATTAAGCGGTGAGAGATGGCAGAGGACCCTACTCACAGCTCTGTCTTTAAAATATTTTGGCCTGTAACTTGGAGAGGATGTGAGGAAAAGAAGCATTAATATGTGGATAATGGCAGTGGAAAGGGGCACAATCTTTCTGGGGAGCATTTTGGCAGTAAGAACTTCGGCAGTAAGAACTTGAAATGAGAATCCCCTTTGATTACATTTTATTTGAATTTATTTTAAGGAAACATATATTGTTGATTTAAAAAATGATCTACAGGAATGCTTATTACAAGTCTTTATATAATGGTGAAAATTTTGAAGTAACCTAAGTGAATTCCAATACATCTGCCATAGAACATAGAACTATACAGCCCTATGAAGATCTGTTGTTAAAAAAAAAAACTTATGACACAGAAAAGAGTTTATAATTTTTGTCAGTTGTTAAGTGAGTTAAACAGGTTATAAAACCTGTTATATAAAGTTATAATCAAGGTCTTATTTCATTTTTGAATGTAATTCTACATACCACAAACATACCATATATATATAAATGTATATACATTTACGTGTAATACACATACACACACCCATATACAAATATATATATATATATATATATATATATATATATA
>NW_020175532.1:1631049-1668522 GCF_003031525.2 Neophocaena asiaeorientalis asiaeorientalis | reverse complement strand
ATATATATACATATATATATATATACGATATAGCCAGATATTTTTGTGTGCCTCATCAAACCCACTTTATACACATCTCTACCTTATTTTCTGCCTACTACTCATATATTTGGATAGCCTTGGTAGGCTCCCTTGTGCTACAGTCGGGTTAGGACAATGGGAGACTAAAACAGGAGACTGGAGGTGAGAGGGAAAGGAGTGAAGGTTTGCATATGTAATTCACCAACTCCATCTCAGTGTTGTTACCTTGGTCTCTTTGCATTCCTCGAAGTACTCAGCTCCCATCCATGTTGGGTTCTTCTCTCCAAGGTTCTCTGCTCCTGAGTTCTAGTATTACTGTTTTCCCTCACTCCTTCAGGCTCAGGGCTGATAAAAGATAGGTAATAGACACGATGCACTATCCCTTATGGTTCCCCTACATCCTGTCCACACTTTAAAATTATCTCTTTATTGAACTCTTTGATGTAGTCCAACTTGAGTGGGACCCTGAATGATCTGTGACATCAATCTTTATACAAACTATTTCTTCTACTTGGAAAATTCCAGGTTTGCCTGGACAAGTTTAATTCATTTAGTCTGGTTTTGCTGTTAGAAGTTTATACGATGTTAGGGGCCTTCTTTAAGAAAAATAATACCAATTTATAAATATAAATCTAGGTATAAAATTAAAAGTTATTTAGAATGAGAAAATAAATGATAACATCCTATACATTTTAAAAACTACATTACAAAGTTTCCTAAATCGGAAAAAACAGGATAATATTTTTACTAATCAGCCTTCTGACACAGCTTTGTAATATGATTTTTCCAACATTTGTTGCCCACATATTCTTTGTTTCTTTATATGACAACAATTTTGTAATCTTGCTTTCTATAGAGAAAATACAAAGATAAATTGATCTTTCCGCCAGTATGGATGACAAATATTGTGATAGTTTAGAAAAGTTAATTAAGCTTCACAACATGCTAAGATCATGTCATTTTTTAAGAATGCTAAATTTGGGAAAACCTCTCTCTAATATCATTCATATACATATACGTGTGTGTGTGTGTGCGTGAACGATTTTAAGGCATTATTGAGTGCATTCCTGGCAGGAGAGAACTTTCATTTTGACCCCTCATCAATGAGATCAAATCCTCTTTTATTTATAATTTTATATATCAAATGACTGGAAGGACTTTCCACAGGTTAAGTTCTGGTTCTGCACATTTTAAATCTCTTTTCTCTTCCTCCATCCACATTCTTATAGTGTCAGATGCTGTAGGAAATATTCATATAAAGATATGAACCCTGACCCTGCACCTCTGTGTTCCAACACTGACTGAGTTGAAACAGTGTATCAGAGGAGTATCCTGAAAGGTGCAGTCTACCTCCAGATGGCTAGCAATAACTTATCTATACATGGAATGACTGCAAACCACAGCAATGCATCCCACTAACCCAAACTGTTTCCAAGTCAACTTTCTTCTAATCATATTCTATAAAACCCTGTGCCTTCTCCAAGGCCACCTGAGCCAAGAGGAAGTATGTTGGAGGGGATGTTGGGGTAAAGAAAGAAAGAAAAATGATCTTAAATATCAATGGTTAAAATATATTGTACAAAACACAAGACCATAAGAACACAGTGGAAGGGACCCATGCAAGTGCAAGGCCCTGGAGTGTAAGCTCTAGCAGTAAATCCACTTTGGGTTTATTCAAATCACCTCAGCTTAGAAGCTCTCCTTGTTTCTCCTGTCCCCCAGACCTAACAGCATTAGTCCCCCATCTCTTCTTCTGTATTCTCATAGATTCTTGAAGATTCTTCTTTATAAATACTTTCTTATTATAGTATAATTTATGGTTTAAAAACCATTTGTCTGTAAGCTCTTGATTTTGTCTCAGTTAATAAAGATGTAGAACCTGGCAACTGATGAAACTTACACCTTTGTGTAGATGTTCAAAAAATGTTTTCTCTTGAATTAATAAACTAATTAAAAATATGTGATGAGATAAATGATAGTCAAAAAAAAAAAACCTCACAAAGCAGATACAAGAATCTGAAGCATGGTTATAGAATGGAAGGAGTCAACTAAAAGCGCATAAAACAAATCTTAAAGAAACAGAGCAATGATGCAGTGGAGAAGAGAAAATTGGGTAAGCTCCCAAAAGATGCCTTGATCCATCTCTGAAAGAGAAGGTGGGCAAATCATAGCTGAAACAAGGGGATATAACTGAGATTTAAAGTGCAAGAGACCAAGCAGTTTGAAAAAACACGGATAGAAGTATGTGATGAAATCAAAGAGGAGTAAACAATAGATGGTGACAGAGGACCCAAAGTTGTGTTATAACTAGCTCAGAATCTGTAACTTTTAAAATAATTCTGCCCTCTGCAAAAATCCTTTTCAACAATCCAGTCACTCTTGTTAGACAGAGATTATCAAAATGTTTCAATGGAGAATTCATCCTCCTGAGCCATTACCAGTAGAACCAAAGTTCTCCATCAAATGTCTTGTCTTATGCGGACCAAATAAAATATATCTGCAGACTCAGTCCTGCCCACAGGCAACCAGCATGTAACCTTTATTTCAGTGCCACTCAACATCTATAAAAATTATGAAAAAGGACTGTTCCCTCCCCAACACCTCAAATGAACTGCATTACAAATCCACAGGTGGAGCCACGGAAAGCTGGGGAATTGTGTTATTGTGAGAAGTTTATTAAACATGTTAATTTGTTTATGTCAGAGTGATATATTCATTATTTTAAAACTAACATGATTAGTCCTCAGTAATGGTGACATGTGTCAATAGAGGGGATGCCAAATTAAGATTTGATGGGTTAAAAGAAAAACAATTAAGAATGTAGTCAATTGATCTGATTTACACAGGGCCTCTGACCAATAAAGATGGAAAGCAAAGGGTTTTCATGATAAGGCACGTTCCCATTTCACCACTTTGTAGCCTGCCACTAATATAGAGGTCTATCACACTGGATTCTCTCTCCAATTACAAATCCCTTGACTGATAGACACCACCATTCTGCTAGCGGAATGCATCATGCCTCAGCCTGCAGGGAAAAGAGATTTGATTTCATTGTTACACCTATTAGAGAACTAACTCCATTTAACAGCATTATGGACAGAAACTAAGTGCTAAGTGTGTATAGATGACTCCGCTAGGCCTTATAAAACAGGCATAGACTAATAGCTTCAAACAAATTCTTCAAAACAAATGTGTAATCCAGGATTCAAAACAGATATGGAGTTTCATCGTTAGTGATAAACTTGGTTCTTAAACCTTGTTTCCCCAGAGTCACAAGAAGATGCTTAAGGAGAAGAGAAGGGGAGATTTTACATAAGATGTACCATGAAATGCTTCTTTTTCATAGGGTATTAAATCTCATGCCCAACTAATATGGACTCCTCTCATCTTTTCATGAAGGTGGGAAAACAATGGAATTGCCCACTAGGAGGTGGGGACTCTTATTGAGATTCAGTCTAACTATGCTAAAAAACTTAGGATGAAGATATTCCTAAATTCTCAAGGGAAACTGGTTCTTTGTCTAAGTGACCTTTTCTCGACATGTCTCTCTTAGTGTTTAACCTAAACCTCCTACTGTTTCAGTTTAATCCCATTTATCCTGGTTCACTCCCCAGTGGCCACACTGACTAAAGGTAATGCTACCTCTGGGAGTGAAACTGCAGTCCTCGATAGGAAGGTTTATCAAGGTTGCTAGTGAAGGACTGAAGAAAAGAAAATGCCTCGGGTGGTCACAAATGGTTCAAAATCCAATGACACATTCAGTATTTATGATAAATGATCTAAACAAATAAAAATTCTAAATGTTTCAGTGGGTGTGAATAGGGGAATGAGGAAATAGAAGTGAGAGACTATTTACTATATATCAGAACACTTTACAATGATTCTCTGAAAATTTGCATCGGCAGGCGGACTCTCAACCACTGTGCCACCAGGGAAGCCCCTATAATTGCTTCTTAAATTTTATCTATTTATATTTGGCTGTGTTGGGTCTTTGTTGCTGCGCGCGGGCTTTCTCTAGTTGCAGCGAGCGGGGGTCTGTTCTTTGTTGCAGTGCATGGTCTTCTCATTGTGGGGCCTTCTCTTGCTGGGGAGCACAGGCTCTAGGCCCGTGGGCTTTAGTAGTTATGGCTCACAGACTCAGTAGTTGTGGCTCGTGAGCTCTAGAGCGCAGGCTCAGTAGTTGCGGTGCACGGGCTTAGTTGCTCCGCGGCGTGTGGGATCTTCTTGGACCAGGGCTCGAATCCATGTCCCCTGCATTGGCAGGCGGATTCTTAACCACTGCGCCACCAGGGAAGTTTAATAATTGCTTCTTAAATTGATAGTTTTTAAGTTCATGGAAAGGACCTTTGAGATGTAAGAGCTTATGAGTTCACGGAGAATAATTTAAGCATGATGAATTAATTTCCTTATGCATAGAGTTGCTAGACCAATGGACTAGAGAGATTAAGGATTATTCCCAGGTCTCTGGGCTCCCTACTACTCGGTGGATAATTGTGGGCTGGTGAAGACTGAAGGAAGAAGAGGTTAGGAGGAAAGAGAATAAATTAAATTTGAGATATCATGAGATATCCACGTAGAGCTATTAGGTAGGCAATCGGATACCAAAATGTGGAGATCTGAAGACAACAAGCCTGGGCTGGAGAAATATATTTGGAAAAAGATGGATGGACATGCAGGAGGAAAAAGTAAATGGAGAGGTAGGAGAAAAACTCGGATCAGGTGGTATCTTAGCAGTCAGAGGAGAAATGTTTCAAGAAAGTGATGGTAGTGACTATACTGAGTGCTGCCAAAGAGTTGAGTAAGATGAGGAAAGAAATGTTTCCATTAGGTTGGATGATGTGCTATTATTCTACTGACATGCCATGGAAAAATACCTTAACCGTAATTTTTCTTTTTCTCATTTGTAACTTCAGTTTCTCAGCTGTTACAGGCAATGACTACGGATGTAGTTTTGTTAAAATGAATACTTGGCTCTTTTCTGTTGCAAAATATCCCCTGCTGGCCAGAGGAAAATTCACACCTTTGTTATTTGGGGACTCTCCAAGGATGCTGACATTATCTATAAAACACTATTGGCCATTCCTTGCTACCAGTAGGGATGGAAACCCACCACACCTGCTGCCAATGAAACACAACAGTGGTGCACAACACTGGAGACCTGATGGCTGCGGGGACGCTTTTGTGAATATAGAGGCAGATCCATCCCCCTGTTGTATTCAGTTGAGGATATGCCACAATAAAGCTGCTTGGACACTAAAGTATGTGGAATGTAGTGAGGCAGCCCTATCAGCTCACACGCACTTAGTCCTATCCTCAGAGAACACACCTGTCTCCAGGATGGCTGGATTTAGCACGAGCTTGTCCATTGCTATGGCTGGCAAACTATTCCTCTATGTACCACCATCTAGCTTCCTCCTTTCCTTTTGGGAAGTTCCACCTCAGGGACTTCTCATTGTCCTTCCAGCTATCCGGCTTCTTTCACTGCCCTCCCAGTGCATCAGATACATGTGAATATAGTGGGAAGCTCAACGGACTCTCCAGTTTCTTTGCAAATTACTGGCTGGAAATGGGGAGGGTGGAGCCTGTACAATTTCGTTGGCATAAGAACTCCATCCCTCACCCATTTAAGACACTTTGTTACTTACATTCACATCACTTCCATGAAGTTAGAGAGAATTCTCATAGAATCAATTTAAAATAAAAATAAACCTCAGAGAGGTTAAATAACTTGTCCAAAGGCACACAGCACATGAGTGGACAAGGTAAAACTTAAATCTAGACCTAACTGACTTAAGAACAGCTTTTATTGAGGTACAGGTGTCATGAAATACATTGCACATATCTACTGTGTCAATTTTGATAAAATTCAAACATATATACTCATGAAGCTATCACCACAGTTAAGAAAATGAACATACATGTCACCAATAAACATTTCTTTATGACTCTTTGTAATACTTCCCTTCTGCCTCTCCCTGACACCTTAATCCCAGGCAACCACTCATCTATTTTCTGTCAGTATAGATTAATTTGCATCTTCTAGGATTTTATATAAATGATTACTTATAGCATAGACTTTTTTCTCTCAATTTTTTTCACTCAGCATAATTATTTTGAGGTTCATTCAGAGCATTCTGTGCACTATAGTTTATTTTTATATATTGTTCAATAGTATTCCATTTCATGGATATGCCACATTTTACTTATTCATTCACCAGCTGACGGATGTTTGAATTGTTTCTAGTTTGGGGTCATCACAAATAAAGCCACTCTGAATATTCATGTGCAATGTGCAGTCTTTGTATGAAGATACGCTTTCATTTCTCTTGGGCAATACTGTGAGTGCATGTTTAATTTTTTTTAAGAAACATCAAAACTCTTTTTCAAAGTGGTTTCTACTATCTTCCATTCAGTTGAGTGTATGAGAATTCCAGTTCCTCCACATCCGCACCAAGACTTGATATAATCAGTATCTTAATTTTAACGATTTTAATAGTTTTGTTGAGGTATCTCATTATGGTTTTAATCTGTGTTTCCCTAGTGACTACTGATGGTGAGCATCTTTTTTTGTGTTTACTTGCTATCGGTGTATCTTTGGAGAAGTGTCAGTTCTTTTGTCCACTTTTTGTTGGGATGTTTCTTTTATTATTATTAGATTTTGTATTCTGAATACAATTTCTTTTAATCGGATATTTAATTTACAGACATTTTCTACCAGTCTGTGCCTTCATTTTTCATTTTTTAAATGGTGTCTTTTTTTTTTTTTTTTGCGGTACGCGGGCCTCTCACTGCTGTGGCCTCTCCCGCTGTGGAGCACAGGACACGCAGGCTCAGCGGCCATGGCTCACGGGCCCAGCCGCTACGCAGCACGCGGGATCCTCCCGGACCGGGGCACGAACCCACGCCCCCTGCATCGGCAGGCGGACTCCCAACCACTGCACCACCAGGGAAGCCCTAAATGGTGTCTTTTAAATATTTTCATTTCCTAACAATGTCTTTCAAAGAATAGGAATTGTTAATTTTGATGAAGTCCTATTTATAGATGTTTTGTTTCATGGATATTTTTTGTCTAACCAATGAAATTAGCCTAACTCAAGGTCACAAAAATTTTCTCCCATGTGTTCTTCTAGAGGTTTTACAGTTTTAGGTTTTACATTTAGGTATATGAGCCATTTGGAATAATTTTTGTTTCTAGTTTAAGGTATGGATTGATGCTCATTTGTTTTGCTTATGAGTATTCTTTAGTTCCAGCACAGTTTGTTAAAAGATTATCCCTACTCCATTGAATTTGCCTTTAGTGTTGTCTATATCTATCTATGTATCTATCTATATCTATCTATCTAATCTATTATCTATCATCTATCTATCTATCTATCTATGTCTATACTGGACCTTTTATTCTGTTCCTTTGGTCTATTTGCCTATATTTAAGCCAATTCTACACTGTCTGGATGATTAGCTTTTTATTAAGTTTTGAATTCAGGTATTGCTAGCCTTTCGATTTTGTTTTTTATTCTAAGTCGTTTGGGCTAATCAACGTCTTTTGCATTTCCATAGGACTTTATAGAATCAGTTCATCACTTTCCTCAAAAAAAGAAACCTGCTGGGATTTTGATTGTGATGCTGTTGAATCTATAGATCAATTTAAGGAGAACTGACATCTCAACAATATTGAGCCTTCCAACCCTAAAGGCGGTTATCTTTCCATGTAAGTTCATTTTAATTTCACTAAGTAATGTTTTACAGTTTTTAGAGGTTTTTACATGTCTTTTGTCAAATTTATCCTTAAGTTTCTAATATTTTTGGATGCTATTATAAATGGTATTTTTGATTATAATTTCCTTTTGTTTGTTGTTAGCATATAGAAAATACAACTGGTATGCTTGATCCTATATCCTGCAACCTTGCCAAGATCACTTATTAGTTCTAGTGTCTTTTTAGATATTCTGTACGTTTTCTACAAAGATGACAATGCTGTCTGTGAATAGAGTTTCACTTCTTCCTTTTCAATTAGATGCCTACTATGTCTTTTTCTTGCTTTCTTGCATCAGCTGATCTTGTACTCCTACTCCTTCATTTATTCATTCAACAAATTTTTTTGATTGCCTATTATATATCAGCCATGGTTATAAGTGAGATGAATTCAGTGTGAATGAGACAACGAGGGTGGGTACATGTTGTCATGGAGTTTACAACAATCATTCAGTTGTTTATAAAAACAGATGTATTTAAACATGAGTGCTAATATTGGTAAGGAATAGCTAATGAAAATAGGAATATTTAGCCTAAAAAATAACAGACAAAGGGAAAATAATTATGCTGTCAAATATTCAAGGGATTATTCAGCAGAAAGAGATTTTTTTTTTTCCTGTATAATTCCAGAGGACTTAACTAGGATTAGTGGTGGAAAGTCGAGGAGAGAAATATAAGCATTTGTTACCACAAAAAAATATTTGATATTGAAACAAACTGCCTCATAATAATCTTGCTATGAAAAGTTTATCAAGAGGCTGAATAATCTTTCATTAGGTGTACTATAAAGAGACATCATACTCAGGCAGAAGACACAGTTAACCACCAGAGTGGTTACCAATTTGGATGATCTGAAATTCTTTATCTACAAAGATGAATGGGACAAGGTCTTTGCTTGTATTCTGCTTATAATCTCCTCAGAAAGAAAAATAGATTTATGATACAGATAAATAATGCAATTCTAATTATGGTTCAAGATACCAAATGAAGATACTTATACAAAGTGGGACACAATTAATGGCTATATAAATGGGACAAATCATATATTCAACAAGAATTGTTCAGACATTTTTTGTCAATCAAATTAACATATATAAATGTAATTTTATTATTTTTTCCACACATTCCAGCTTCTCTTCAAAATTCCTATCTGCCTTGTCTTGAGTGTCCCTTCCTCTCCTTTATATAGTTTCTAATTCCTAATTCCTCCTTCAGTGCTAGTCTTAAATCCTAAGAACATCCTTCTGAAGATCCCCTCAAAATTCTAGTCTTCTGTGGTCATTCCCTTTCCTCATTGATTGTTTACACTTCAGTTAGATCATCAGGAAAGAAAATAAGTCTTACGTCTCTAAGTATGTCTGATCCCTAGAATAATATTCACAACATGCACTCAATAAATGGGAGCTAATATTATTGTAACGACAATAATGCATAAAAGAGATCAGGGAGAAAAGACTGTCATGATAACTTCAGGTGGCACAGTTAGAAAATGTTCTTTAGAGGAGGTGGAATTTTACCTCCTACTTCTCTCCTGATTCACTGATACATTTAGTCACTTAATAAATATTCACTGATGACTTCTAAGTCACATCCTGTCAAAGACTGAGGATACAAAAAAGAACAAGGCAGACATGGCTCCCTGACTCAGGAACTTACATTCTTATTATAGAAATAAGTAAAAAGACAAATACACAGATAAATAAAGGATTTACAAATGATTAAGGAAACAAACTGGAGACTAATTTTATGTAGCATGGTTAGGAACAGATTTTCTGTGGAACTGACAGGCTGGGACATGATAAAACGGACATGCAGACAGTGTTAGGAGCAGGGCAGTTGGGGTACATTTAGGCAGAGGAAAGAGCTTCTGCAAAACTAGCTATGTGAGAAAGACCTTAGCTTTTACCAGGAATGAACAGAAGGTCATGTGCCTACAGCCTGGTGGGGAAAGGGGAGATGTGGATGAGATGATCTCGGAGAGGTAGACGGGCCCGGGTCGTGTGAGGCTTTGAAGGCTATGGGGAGGAGTTCAGATTTCCTTTTAAGCATAAGGGAAGATGTTACAGGACTTTAAGCAGGAAAGTGACATGACCTGGTAGTTTACATTTTTTGAGAACATTGGTTGTTCTGTGGGAAACGGATTGACAAGAGTATGGAGTTAGAAGGCAGTTAGCAGTAACCCAGAGAAGAAATGATACTTTCTTGAACACGGCTGAGGTAGCAGAATTGGAGAGAAGTCAATAATCTTCCATGTTGCAACCTGATGTGGCCGATTTAAGCAGCCCTTTGAGCTTTAAGAATATCAGAATTCTGCTCTTATAGACTCAAATCCAGGCTGGAAGGAATGCTTTTTTTTTTGCCTAGGAAATACATTGCTCTCTATTTGGATGCTGTTTTATTTATGGTGGCTTGGAAGAGGGCTGCTGATGAATGAGGTTTATGGATGCCTCAGGTCTCCATCAGCCAAGCACTGACGACACCTCAGATGACCCTCCCCAGTACAGCTATCTGCTGCACTGGCAGCAGTGCGACCTGCTCCTCTGCAATGTCGAGGAGCTCTAACTGTTACAGCAGGGGTCCCCAACCCCCGGGGCCACGGACCGCTACCGGTCTGTGGCCTGTTAGGAACCGGGCTGCACAGCAGGAGGTGAGCGGCAGGTGAGCAAGGGAAGCTTCGTCTGTATTTACAGCTGCTTCCCCATCGCCTGCATTACTGCCTGAGCTCTGCCTCCTGTCAGATCAGCCTCAGCATTAGATTCTCATAGGAGCGCGAACCCTACTGTGAACTGCGCATGTGAGGGATCTAGGCTGCGCGCTCCTTACAAGAATCGAATGCCTGATGATCTGAGGTGGAGCTGAGGCAGTGATGCTAGCGCTGGGGAGTGGCTGCAAATACAGATTATCATTAGCAGAAAGGTTTGACCATAATAAATCAGTTGCTTGCAGACTCATATCAAAACCCTATCAGTGAGTGGCAAGTGACAATTAAGCTGCATCTAGTGGCAGGCTGTGTAGTGACAAGTGAGTTGATGTACTTCAGTTGTACAGCTGCATCTGGTGGCAGGCTTTAAGTCAGAATCCGACACTTATTTTCGTCTGCGCGTGGCCCACCCATGATTTTATTTACCACTTGTGTCCATGCCTCTTTCCCGCACCGCACACTTGTCTCAGTCACAGTTTTGGTAAGCTCACAAGCTAACCCTAGCCAAAATGAGCAAAAAACAAACGTGGCTGGAGAGCTTCTCTGAAAATGGAGAAAGACCCAGTGATGAGACAGCAGAGGACTCTAAGACTGCCAACCACAAGAAAGCTGCAATTAAAAGAAAATACCAAGAGTCCTACTTAAATTACGGGTTCATTACAACAGGTGATTCACCTTCTCCAAGCCCACTTTGTATATGTGGTGACCAGCTATCCAGTGAAGCCATGAAACCTTCCAAACTGCTTTGCCACATGGAGACCAAGCATCCTGCATTAAAATACAAGCCTTTGGAGTTTTTCAAAAGAAAAAAATGTGAACGCAAAGAACAGAAGCAATTATTGAAGGCTACCACTTTGTCAAATGTGTCTGCACTGAGAGCACATTCTTAGTGGCTAACCGCATTGCTAAAGCTAAGAAGCCCTTTACTATTGGTGAAGCGTTGATCCTGCCTGCTGCTAAGGACATCTGTTGTGAACTTTTAGTAGAGGCTGCAGTTCAAAAGGTGGCACGTGTTCCTCTTTTGGCTAGCACCGTAACTAGATGAACTGATGAAATAGCAGAGGATATTGAGGCACGATTGTTAGAGAGGATTACTGAGTCACCATGGTACGCAATCCAGGTTGACGAGTCTACCAGTGTTGACGACAAGGCACCAATGCTTGTGTTTGTGCGATATATTTTTCAGGAGGATGTGCATGAGGATATGTTATGTGCACTTTCGTTGCCAACCAACACCACAGCTGCAGAACTATTCGAGTCTTTGAATGATTACTATCAGGAAAACTGAATTGGTCATTTTGTGTTGGTATATGCGCGGATGGAGTGGCTCCTGTGACTGGATGGCTTTCTGGTTTCACTCCTCGGGTCAAAGAGGTCACTTCTGAATGTGAGTCTACGCACTGTGTCATCCATAGAGAAATGCTGGCTAGCCGAACAATGTCACCTGAACTTAACAATGTTTTGCAGGATGTGATTAAAATTATCAAACACGTTAAAGTACATGCCCTTAACTCACGTCTGTTCACGCAGCTCTGTGAGGGGATGGACACAGAACATACACGTCTTGTACACAGAAGTGAGATGGCTTTCTAAAGGCAGATCACTGGCCAGAGTTTTTGAGTTACGAGAGCCGCTCCAGAGATTTCTTTTAGAAAAACAGTCACCACTGGCAGCACATTTCAGTGACATAGAATGGGTCACAAAACTTGCTTACTTATGTGACATACTCAACCTGCTCTACGAACTCAATCTGTCACTTCAGGGGAGGATGACAGCTGTGTTCAAGTCAGCAGGTAGAGTGGCTGCATTCAAAGCCAAACTGGAATTATGGGGGCGACGAGTGAACACTGGGATTTTTGACATGTTTTAAACATTAACAGAGATTTTGAAAGAGACTGAGGCAGGGCCTTCTTTCTCCCAGCTGGTGCATGATCGCCTGTCTCAGCTTTCAAAGGAGTTTGAGCATTATTTCCCAACCACACAAGACCCCCGAACTGGGAAGGAATGGATCTGCGACCCATTTGTGAAGAAGCCAGGTGAATCAACTTTGTCTGTGCTAGAAGAGGTCAACTGCTTGAGATCGCAAATGACGGTGGCCTTAAAAGTATGTTTGAGACCACTTCAAGTCTCCATACATTCTGGATTAAGGTCAAGGCGGAATATCCTGAGATTGCCACAACAGCACTGAAAAACCTGCTTCCATTTCCAGCATCCTATCTTTGTGAAGCAGGGTTTTCTGCAGTGGCAGCAGCCAAAATGAGATTATGGAGTAGACTGGACATAGGCAACACACTACAGGTGTCACTGTCTCCCATCACCCCCAGATGGGACCATCCAGTTGCAGGGAAACAATCTCAGGGCTCCCAGTGATTCTGCATTATGGCGAGTTGTATAATTATTTCATTATCTATTACAATGTAATAATAATAGAAATAAGATGTACAATAAATGAAATGCGCTTGAATCATCCCGAAACCATACCCCCGTCCCCCGGTCCATGGAAAAATTGTCTTCTACGAAACCCAACCCTGGTACCGAAAACGTTGGGGACCACTGTGCTACAGGATCTAGTTTGGCATAATGCTTACTTAAGAAAAACCCTTTGGATCCCTTCGTTATCAAAGGCAAGAAATCTGGTCAAGACGGTGACTCACCACGTATAGCTGGAGGGCAAGCTGAATACCTAGGCAACTCCCAGATGGATACATTTCATAGTTTGGGGAACACTGCCCCCTCCCCTGACACGATATTGTCATTTCAGCAGTAACAATTCTAAAAGGACAGGAAGGCCATACGTCTTGGCAAGAGGCTGCCCCTACAGCTGGGAAATACCTCGGCCTACTGATAAAGGGTGTTCCTTCATGTCCAAGTCCACCCTTCCGCTTTCTTGAAGCCCATCCTTTCATTGCCTTCAAGCCCAATCTTAGTCCAAAGTGTTCATCAGCTGTCTTGGAACCATAAGCAGCAGGGCTGGGCCAGAAACCTTCTGCTAAACCCAACTAACTGTGTGCAGATATTTTTAGAATAAGAGGCTCATTGTTTCAGTAGAATCTTGTGGTAGAGGTTTGTTGACCCTATCCTTACTACCACCAGCTGTACCCGGTATAGCATAGGAGAGAAACTGCCTACTAAGATTTTAACGCAATGACTACAGCCACATGGGTTCAGAGAATAGAACCCTTGCCCTCTTGTTTTTCTCTAAAATGATGGGCATATTTCTGTTTAGTCAATTGCTTCAAAAATTGGGCCTCCAAGAGGTATATAACATAGCTCACGTCCAAAAGGAAGGCAAGTGGAAACTGCAGTTTCACAAAACCCAATTCATTCCATTCAAAGACTGCCCCCTATGGACATGAGAGGTAGCTGCCAGGGTCTTTCAGGAAAGGTTTCTTCATTCTTAAAGTTGTAAGAAAGAGGTGGACCCACATCTCTGCCTCTGGACATCCTGCCTGAACATGGTGATTGGGATGCTTATAGCAGCTTCGGTGCTGAGAAGAAAGTTGAAGCTCAGTAGAAAGGCACACGGACTAGGGTTCTGGGTGTCTTCAAGGATATCTAGGAGCTACTGGACTCCTTTTCTGGCGGGGGGTTGGAGCTACTCCTTTTATGTGAGATAATCTTATAGTTAAATCCAGTTGTTACCTTGGCTTCAGGTTTTCTACCTGCTTGAGTGGGTGAGAGAAGATTCCCTGGGTGTTTTGGAAGGGCTTTGGGCTCCTGGGAGTCAACTAAAAGAGTAACCTCGAAGTTTTAAAACGCAGAGGGACCAAGGCCCTGAGGGATGCTCCCAGTGAAACTAATGTGTCCCCATGGCAGATGGTACCTCATTCCTCGGCTGATTTGCAGGAGGCCTCGACCCTTCTCAGGTGAGTTCCGGGGCTGCTTCTCTGGTGGTTCTCAAAGTGCCTTCTGAACTTGGAGTGTGTCCTGTCACAGGCACTCTCTCTTTCTTGGTGTTTTATGTTTTCTCCTTGCACAAATTCTACCTGTTAACGGGAGAAAGATGCAAACGTTTTAAAGAATTACTTGCAATCCTAGCATTCAGACAATGTTTAATATCATCTTGGCATATATACTCTATATGTGTACGTGTTTCTGATTCATATTTACCCCTTCAAAAATTTGATCATCATACTGTATATAAAGTTTTATATCCCCTTATTTGAGCTCATAACTATATTATAAGCATCTCTACCTATTACTAAATACATTTTGAAAGCTTAAAAAAATGCCCTTTGGTCTGGCAATGCCTCCAGGGTATTCTGGTACTCGTTGAAGGCATTTGGGAATGAGGCAGATAATGTCCTATCTTAATTAATTAAAAAAAAAATTATTTCTCAGTACCGTTTCTAGATTTAATCTAGAAAAGTGGACTGACGATTCTGGAGGCCTAGTTGCTAGGCCACATTCTCTCTACTTAAGAATAGGACATTTTTGTAGCCAACGTGATGACAGTCCGTAGGTACTGAACACATAACTCTGTGACGATACACATCGTGTAGTATTTGAGAGCAAAGCCACAGGCTTTCTGGATTCCCCCTTGCTTTGCTGTTTGCCTTTGAGATGAACTTAAGCATGCCAGTTAGCATCTCTAATTCCCCTTTTCCTCCCTTGTAAAATGAAAATAAAAATAAAATCTATTTCATAAGGTTGCTGTAAGAACTAGCATAATTCTGAATACAGAGCACTGAAATGTTAGCTATGTTTATTATTATCATCAAAGTTTTAGGAACATTACCATGAGTTGATACTTACCTTCTTTAATCTAACTATCCTCCAAAAAAAGTAGGAATTAAGGAAGGATTAAACAGGCAGTTTTTCCCCCTGTGCCTCACTCAATTGACTCTCCTCTAGGAAGTCTACGTGCCTCAGATTCTTACCATGTATAAATCCTCACTATTCCCAGAGCAAAACAGACCTTTCCATAAGTGATTTCATAATCACTTGTCTACTCGTGATTTCTTCTGCTAGAATGCTCACCCCCTCCTTCACCCACCTGCCAAATGCTTGCTCATCCTTTAATATCTCCTCCTCTATGGAGCCCTTTCCCACATCCCCAAAGAGTTGTTGTTCCACTCTTTACACTCCCACAACACCATTTTTAAACCAATATCTTTAACATAGCACTTACCATGGTATATTTGTAACTGATCTGTTTACACGATGATTCTTCCACTGGAGCGTTTTTTTTTTGGGGGGGAAGGGGGGCGCAGATCCGGGAACATGTCTTTGTCGTCTCCAAAGAGTGCAATAAACGCTTAATGTGTGAAAAAAAAAAAAATGAAACAAAACTATAAGCCATACATTTCCCCAGGGGAAAAAAACACATGAACTTTCACCAGTCTGAAGGGCAGATCAGCTCCCCTGCTTTGTTCTCCATGTGTTCAGAACTAGAAAAAGCCCCCCAATGGAGTCAGAAGGAAGGGTTCTATTCACACACACCTAATTACAGTCCTCACTCGATTCTCTCTCATAAATGACAACCATCAGATGCCAAGTCGTGGCAGAATGACATCTGGCTCTTTGGCAGACACCCCTGGTAACAGCATTAATGACTTCGGAGATGGCTCTGGATGTGTAATGCTGTGAAGTTTGTTGTGTGGATTACATTACCCTCTTCAACATCTTTTTACATTGTCCTCTAACTCACTTCTGATTCCGATTCTGTGAAACCTGGACACATTTATCCAAATTTGCCCAATGCCCTTCATGGCCTTGACATGTCAGTCCCTTAATATATTTTCATCAGCTCCTGTACATTTTTCACAGAGAGGTGCGAGTGTACTTCACAGCCAGTTCGTGTTCTCATAGGCAACTCAAAGGGGAAGGTTTTTGTCACCTGGGAAAAAGTTCTTTAGTACTCGACCAAATTACATTTTGTAAGATGACCACATCTGGGGGCTCCTTTTGAAATCACGCTATATAAAGAAAAAAAATGCCTCAGTGACTACATATGCTTTGAATTTGAAATCAATATGCAATGCTTCATTAGCTCCCAGGATGAACTATAAAAAGGCAGGGGTTGCAACCATAACAGTCTTGCCTCTGACTGAGAAAAATATATACATTTTAATTTTTTCCTAGGCATTAAAAACAAAGCCTGTATCTGAAATTTCATCCAGTTTTCAGAAATGATGCATTTAATTTCAGTCCTGAGTTCTTATACTTTTTCCTTTTTTTTTTTTCACTCTTTACCATGTAGAAATAGGAGGCCAAACTAGGAGAACAGAATTGTATGAGAAACAAAATCCCCAAAACTTTCTCTTCCATACCAGTTGATTATTGTGATTTTGGAAGAGGTCAAAATTAATCAAATTGGATATATATGAAAATGTATAAAATATTAAGAGAAATGTTAGAATCCAAATAGTAAATCACTATAGCAAGTCCTTATAATGTAAATCAACCCTTGGAACCAATAGACTGAAGCGTTAGCTTCATTCTATGGGTATTTTAACTATTTTTAAAAATTTTGCTTATAAAATAACTGCAATCCTCACAACTGAAAAAAGATCATATTATCTAGTGTTTTGACTTACTGGGGAAACACTTATGTGTAGAACTAATACATTTATCATGCTTAATTGGAAATTAATGAGACAGTATTTATATTGCCTATGTTTTTACTTTTTTTTTTCATTTAAGCATGCCATCTTAAAATTTATTACACCTATTTAAAATGCTGATGGAAATCAAAGATATAGGATTATGAAATGTAAAATTAAAAAGAGAAGGATAAGTTTTACAATTCTATACAGTGGTTCTCAATGATACCATGGTACCCTCTAATTCTTCAAAATTCTGGAGTGATTTGTAGGAAATAGAAATGTCCATGGTTCAAATCCTGTGACTTCCAAATATCACATATTTTGTTTGTCTTCATGGAAGAGACAAAACAATAGACACTGGAACATAATGTTCTGGAAGTAGCAAAATGGGTTTTGTTTATTAACTAGTGTGATGAGGAATAAATAATGGGATCTTTCCAAAAGTTGTCAGTCTTTGGCCCAAGTTTCCTGTGCCTAGGTCAACAAAACTTCAATTTCCATAAATATATTGATGCCTCTAGAAACGTGTGAACAAATGCTTTATCTCTATATTGTGTACATAAATATACGTTCTGAGATGTAAATTGATCAAACTGTAGAAACAAATCATTTAAGATTTGTGCAGTGATTAATAACAGAAGCCAGTAATCAAATCTCCCTGCCACCAGCACATCTGTTACAGAGTTTCTAGTTTGCCCTATTATGCAAATGTACAATAAAACAAATACTTTACTTAATTTAGCAGCTGGTTCAAAAACATTACTTTAGGTGATTTCTTTATGTTTTGTGTGCTTTTGCTATTGATAGTGGTTAATGTGAACTAATTCAATTGTTTATGAGATGAGGGCTTCTACATAAAAAGTAGCCTCTGGGGAAAGCCAGCCTTTAGAAAGTCATTTTGACCCTTGTCTCTGAGAACCAAACACTGCAGCAAACACAGGATAAGTCATGGCTCTCAAGGCCTCCACTCAAATAGCATGGGATTCTCAAAGGGTTTAAATGGAAACTCCCTTGATTTCCCTGTTCTTGTGGATGGAGGAAAATCCTACGACCAGTGCTAAAACTTGCTGGATTTGGGATTTAATTTTTTTTTTTAAGCTGAAGTTGTTTTTATATTAAACTTTAAAAATTCTGGACACAAAAAAGAAATTTAACAGGTGCACCATACTGCGTATTCTGATGTTTTCCTGGTGAAAGGTAGGAGGATCTCATGGAATCAGTTGGAACTAGTTCAATATCTGGTATATTAAAAAGTAGGAAATGTGTCTCTCATGAGCTTGAAAATTATATGAAAACCCACAAGCAGGTGGGCTGGACTCTTAAGAAATGCTCAGAGGGGCACCTTTTGTGTAGAGTAGGCAGTGACCAAACTTGTATTTGTGACACCAGTCGAGGGAGGAGATGAGAAAAGGGAACAATGATATCAGGCACAGTCACCCACAGAGTCTTCGGTAGCTGGATAGCGGGCAAGAAAAGAATAGCCTTGATTTTTCAGCAGTGGAGCTAAGTAAGATGGTAGCTGGAGAACAAGGAGTAATATGTTACTGTAGAGCTCTAAGTTGTTTGGAGACCGCCACCATACTTAGGACAGGGGATAGTCTGTCCTAAAGCAATATCTATGCCCAGTTCATATTCAGGGTCCCTCAGTTAATATGCAGGCTCTCAAATCCCTTCCACTATGGGCCCATAGGACAACTTCAAAAGGACCTTTGAATTAGTTGTTTTTAAATCCATCTTCACCAATGGCCAAAAACTATAGCTAAAAGGTGAGGAATTACATACATGCTTAATAATATAATACCTAGAATAATCCAAGTAATCAGCGTTTATCGAACACTTGCATTAGCACACCCTTGTGAAACAACCTTACAAACAATATCCCTTTTGAGCTTCATATTTTACCAATGTGGGTAGTGGGGCTCAAAGTGACTTGCCCAAGGTCACAGGGCATTGGGACTGAAATGAAGCACTGATTCCAAAGCCCGTGTTCACAATTATGTTACCTTGTTTCTTAAACCAAAGTTAAGTTTCAGTAGGAGACCTGAGGAAAAAGACAAATTGTGGAGCGTGTCCTCAGCACCACAGAAGTAAGAGGGAGAAACACCATTTTTTCCAGTAAATACTCAATTGCACGTTCTGCAAAGTGAGACAGTACTGCGTTGAGAATTCAAACATTAACATTTAAAAAGAAAATACAGGGCTTCCCTGGTGGCGCAGTGGTTAGGAGTCCGCCTGCCGATGCAGGGGACGCGGGTTCGTGTCCCGGTCCGGGAGGATCCCACATGCCGCAGAGCGGCTGGGCCCGTGAGCCATGGCCGCTGAGCCTGCGTGTCCGGAGCCTGTGCTCCACGATGGGAGAGGCCACAGCAGTGAGAGGCCCGCGTACCGCAAAAAAAAAAAAAAAAAAAAAGAAAATACAGATTTAAGACACTTGACTGAGGGCAGGCCTTTGGAAATGTGGATTACCCAGCAGACAGACTGTATTATTCAGGATTCTCCAGAAAAACAGAACCAGTAGGATGTATATATATATAAAGAGGTTTATTATAAAGGAATCAGCTCGCGCGATCACGGAGGCTGGCAAGTCCAAATGCAGTGTGTGCCTACAGGCTGGAGACATGGAGCTACAGATGCAGATGAAATCTGAAGGCAGTCTGATGGAGAATTCCTTCCTGATCAGGGAGGACAGTCTTTTTTGTTCTATTCAGGCCTTCAGTGATTGGATAAGGCTCACCTACATTATGGAGGGTAGTCTGCTTTACTCACAGTTTCCCAATTAAATGTTCATGTTCATTTCCTCCAAACATGCTTAGCAAGTTGACACATAAAATTAACCATCACGCAGACCAAGTTTATACCTAAGACACCAGCAAAATTAGGTAATTTAATAGAAAAAAAAATTTTTTTGAAATAATCTGATATGTGACATTTCAGAAACAACAATCACCATGGACAAAAATAGGACTCTGGCTATCTTACCCTTAATTTTACAGTTTAGTACTTTTAACATTTTGATTAGATGCAGGGTGGAGAGGGACAAAAAAACTCCATAATCACCATAATATTTTAGTGCTTGGGACCTCTAAAGGCCCTGCCTCTGGCCATCACTAGAAATTTCAAACCATCATTATATGAATTTTTTTCTGTCCAATGCTTTAGAAGTTATAATGAAAGTGAACTGAATTCATTTGGCAAATATTAGGCCTGCCAACAATATTCTTACTTTCTGTAGAGATTGTGAGGTCAACATAGCATAATGGGCCAGGGCAAGGCACTGAAGTCAGAAAGGCTCATTTCCTAACTCTTTTCAACACTTTCTATCAGTGTGATTTTTGGCAAGTTTCATAACTCTCTAAGCCGCAATTTCCATATCTATAAACTAAAGATAACCGAGCCTCTTTCCTACTGCTATCATGAGGATTAAAGGAGTTAAAGCATTTGGAACTCTGGGCACAGTGTCTGACATATGATAACTCAATAAACATTATTCTTGTGATAGCCATAGGGAAGAAAAGGAGCTAGGGTAAAAAGCACAGTTGTCGGACCAAATCCACCCATACTCTGTACATGTTGCACAATGAATATTCCTGGTGAGGAGGCCACTGAAGAACCATCACAGACCCTGTGTTCTCTGTTTTTGGAGACCATATTCTACATCATATCAAGCATATTAAAATATAATCAAATCCCACATTAAAGAAAAATTCAGAAGGTAAACAGTTTTGATAGTTTTTTTAAAAATAATTTTGCTTTTAAAACTACTTGGCCCCATAGTAATTTGTTATTTATTGAATTGGAATTTTAGGAATTCCTTAAAAGTAAAAAAACCAAAATCTAAATTTTTTCTTAGGAAGTAAAATTTTTATGGAATTTAAATTTAATGTTTAATGAGGTTGCCAATATTTTGTAGAGTAGACAGTTCAATAAACATTTAAAAATTTGACTGCAGTTTAAAAAAAAATTATTTTGGAGAC
Organism: Neophocaena asiaeorientalis asiaeorientalis; assembly: GCF_003031525.2. Taxonomy (NCBI): domain Eukaryota; kingdom Metazoa; phylum Chordata; class Mammalia; order Artiodactyla; family Phocoenidae; genus Neophocaena; species Neophocaena asiaeorientalis. The sequence goes on along the minus strand of NW_020175532.1, from coordinate 1,647,526 downwards.
AGTAAAGTTTGTATACAGGTTGCAAATATTCTTGAAAATTCTTGAAAGTTCACAGATCCCAGATATTCTTCCTATACTACATAATGGTTAAACTGTCTTGCATAAGTTTTAAGTTCTGCAGAAAAGTAGAAAGAGAGAAAGCAAAAAAGGGAGAGAAGGAAAGGGGACGGGGGGAGTCAGAAAGTCATGCTTTCATTACTAGTTAAAAAGGTCTTTATGAATTTTTTTTTTTTTTTTTTGCGGTATGTGGGCCTCTCACTGTTGTGGCCTCTCCCGTTGTGGAGCACAGGCTCCGGACGCGCAGGCTCAACGGCAATGGCTCATGGGCCCAGCCGCTCCATGGCATGTGGGATCTTCCTGGACCGGGGCCCAAACCCGCGTCCCCTGCACTGGCAGGTGGACTCTCAACCACTGCGCCATCAGAGAAGCCCAATTTCTTATTTTTAATCATATTTCAAACATACAGAAAAGCATAAAAAATACTAAAATACATTCCACTGCTCATTGCATCTCCCATTTTACTTCTAAGTTAATTTTCTTTCTTCCAGAAATATATTCATTAACTAATTTTAGTATGGCCTCATGGTTGAAGGCTAGGTTAACGAAATATAAATTTCTAGTCTCAAAGGTAATTTTACTTAGCAATTTGAGGATATCATTCCATTGTCATCTGACCTCTGTTATTGCAGTTTAACAGTTTGTTGTCAGTCAAATGGCTTTTTGACTATGATTTGCCTATTAGCTTCTCAGGTTTACTCTGTCTTTGATATTCTGTATTTGGTTTATAGTGTGCCTAGGTGTGGTATATAAATAAATATATGTATGTGTGTGTGTATATATATATATATATGTCTTTGCTTGTTTGTTGTTTGTTTTCAAAATTTATTACCTGCCTGTTTATTTTTTATTTCTGGAATCCTATTAGTGGAATGTTGGACAACCTTATTTTATCTGTTTATTAAGCTCCTTTGCATGTTTTCTGTGTTTTTACTTCTCTTGCTTCTTTCTGGTAATTTCCTCTGATTTATTTTACAGAGCACAAACATCTCCACATATCTTGATTTTTTTTCTTGTCCACGCTTTCAAGTTCTTAGACTTATGCAAACGTTGTAGTGCCAACACTTTGCTTTGTATGGGTCCAGAGCCTCATGTTCTTTCTCTGATGGGGAACTAAAACCCAATCTATTATGTTACTTGGACAATAACCCACTCTAGTCAACCTAAGTGTAAGTTTACCTTCTCTGTTCAAGTTCTTTGTTTTTAGCATCTGAAGATTTCCTTTTCTTTTTTGCTAATTCAACTGACATTTACACTTTTTTAAAAATAGATTTTATTTATTTATTTATTTATTGGCTGTGTTGGGTCTTCATTGCTGCACGCAGGCTTTCTCTAGTTGCGGCGAGTGGGGGCTGCTCTTCGTTGAGGAGCACAGGCTCTAGGTGTGCAGGCTTCAGCAGTTGTGGCTCGTGGGCTCTAGAGCACAGGCTCAGTAGTTGAGGCACACAGGCTTAGTTGCTCTGCAGCATGTGGGATCTTCCCGGATCAGGGCTCGAACCCATGTCCCCTGTATTGGCAGGTGGATTCTTAACCACTGTGCCACCAGGGAAGCCCTACACTTTTTTTGATCTATCAACATTAGCAGTATTAAATGTTTTCTGCTGGAGGATATTTACTTATTTTAGCCAGTGTTATTGGCTGAATTATGTACCCCCGAAATTCATATGTGGATGCCTTAGCCCCCAATATGATGGCATTTGGAGACGGGGCCTTTGAGAGGCAAATAAGTCATGAGGATGGTATCCTTAAGATGGGATTAGTGCTCTTATAAGAAGAGACACCACAGAGCTTGCTCTCTGTCTCTCCTTGCCATGTGAGAACACAGTGAGAACGCAGCTGTCTGCAAGCCAGAAAGAAAGTTCTTACCAGAACCAGAACATGCTGGCAACCTGATCTGGACTTCTAGCCTCCAGAACTGTGAGAGAATACATTTCTTTTACTTAAGCCAACCAGTCTATCATATTTTGGCAGCCTGAGCAGATTATCAGCCATCTTTCTGAAATACTGAGTCCCTAATGCCTTATTTGTTCAATTAATATTGATGAGTTTTAAGAAAAAAAAAAGCCTTGCTGCTTTTACCTTTAATATATCAACTGAGGCTCCCTAATATGAATCTGTAGTATAGTCTGACTTTCCCTGGATTCAAATAAACCACAGTATCTGAGCAAGTAATGGACAATAATTTTAAAAACCTACTAATTCATGTGGAATGAATAGCTCAACTCATGTTAATTCCAAATGGACCACAAGGTAAAGAATCACATTTGGAAGAATAGCCAAGAACAGAATGATTTTACTTTGTTGGGTTGAAAAAACAGAAGCAAAGATAGCTTCTAAGCAGCTTCTATATGAATCCAGAAGGCAATCTATAGAAGTCTAATAAAGTGAAAACTTCCATCAAGATTGCAAATAAAATATCTTGAGGGAGTCTGTATAACTAATAAAAAGATGGGGCTATCATTATTGTGGTAGATATAAATTATTACTAAGTGCCCTCCAGCTAATTGGAAGGACCTTTGGCTTTTATGTGGCTATAGTGAGAAATGAGAAATTTACTATAGTAAGATATGTAGCATCTATTGCAATCTTAAAACAAAGAAATCTGTTGGTTGGCAGCAGTATAACCCTGAAGCATCCTGATGAACTGTAAATAATCCAGGCTCTACTGTGCGTGCAGAAAAAAAAAAAGAAACTTAGCTGATAATTCATATAGGATTGTATTCCTGCCATGTGACCAAAAGGCTTTAAAAGCACCTTTCTCTTGTGTTTCAGAGACTGGTATTAATAAAATCACTCGGCAATTTGGCGGTCATAAATTGAGACCTCTTGTCATTGTCTGGGTCACAGATGTCTCCCTCCTTTCCTTTTTAAACACTGATGTGTCAACAAAGTTAACACTGACTCCATAAATAAGCAGAGAGTCAGAGCACTAGGTTCTAGTCACTCCCATAATGGGAGGTAGGCAGAGGAATTTCCCAGGGGATGTGAGAGGGGAAGGAGGGGGCGCTAGGATTGCTGTCAAGCAGATGATGGAATGAATACCCTATTTAAGTATGCCATACATCGTCATGTAAAAGAAGCAGTGGGTCACCAGAAACTACAGGAATGGCATACTGGGTTGATCCTATAATTAAGGGAGAAGACATAAGTCAGAAGCCTATCGGACCGAATGAGTTTCTCTACCTACACTATAATTATTACTTTTATGATTCTCATTTCAATAGGCACTTTACACTGATGATATGGAATGCCTTCTCCTTTCAGTATCAAAACTTAAAGAGTAAAGTATATGACAGATTGGAGAGTCAGCTAAAGCTCCCGCTCTTGCAAAGACAGACTGTGGCCATTACTCTCTCTTGGCAAAGCTAGAAAAGCAGGGATTTCCACAGGGCAGCATCAAAATTGGCTGATTCTGAGAGAATCCATCACTTTAAAAACATCACCAGATGAATTTCTGCCAGTCCTTTCCCAAACTAGGCAGTTAGCAATCAAGGAAGAAAAACGTTAAAACTCCCACCATCACTATCACGACACACACACACACACACACACCCAGTGCAAGCATTGGCATATTGTTTTTCTCTCCTAAAATCTCGTTCTTCATAACATCTCCAGATATGTATGTGGAAGACATGGTTGGATGTCTTCCCAAGAACCTCTCATAGCATTTTTTCTGGCTTACAGTATCCTAATTTTGTTTGGAACAGAGTTTGCCCAACCCTAGGTAATAAAACATGATTGGCTGAAGCCATTCATGACAGTCCCTTCTGTTACTTTAAAAACTCCTAGGAGTAGTCATTAAAAAGTTCTGTCCAATGAAATCTTAAAGTCTGCTAGGGAAGTTTCTAGGGAAATGTTAACTTTCTGGATAAAAGAAAACACACTACTGGCGTCACTTTTCCTACCTGCCTTTTTCTAGAACACAGTATGGCAGCTGGTGCTGCTGCGGTCATTTGTGATCATAAGAGGTGAAAGAAGTTGAGGAGACACGGACCCTTACATCACTGAGCTGCTGACCAACACCAGCATTAGCTAACCTCTGGTCTTTAGATTATTATATAGGAAAAATAAACTGCTCTTTGTTGAAACGTTTCTGTTACTTTCAGTCAAAACCATTTCTAACTGATACGAAATATATGGCACTACCATTTAACAGGCTCATTACCTAGTTATGATTAATAAGCATGCAGTATTTTATTTTCATAATAACACCAAGGTTAAGGTAGCTATTCACTTCAAATCCCAGGTTTATGTACAGGGAAGCTGTCACGGTGAAAATTATTGACTCACCTTGGGTTATCCAGTTAGTATGTGGCAGAGCCAGAGTTGAAGCTGTGCTTGAAGTCATTCTTACTTTGTTCATTCATTCATTCAGCTAACAAACTTCTGAGGATGTATATAAGGCAAAAATACCTGTGTACCAGGAATATGAATATTAGTAATTAGACAGTTTGTGCTCTCAAGGACCTCAACTCTATGAGGTCTGAACTCTAGTGAGTTCATAGTCTTTGAACTCTTAGTTCAGTGGTATTTAATTGCATCCATCTACTGTCTTGATGATAGCTACAGTCATGTGAGCAAGGCTTTCTTTTTTTTTTAATCCAAATTCAGGTGATTTCTAGGGCATTTGTCTAATCTGAAGATATACCTTTCATCTGTTACTAGGTCATGGATGGAAATTTCCAGCAGAATTTCAAAGTCAGAATTTTCTAAACAGTTTACCCTTCCTTCTACTAATTTTTCTCTCTAATGCTTCATCTGGATGACAGTTGCAGTGAGAGTGTGAGGCAGTCACATGTCTGGAGCTGGGAAACCAAATGCGTAGTGACACATCACAGGGTACAGCTCAAGAGAAGGACTGAACATGTAGGCAGAGGAATTTAGGCCAAGAAGATGCTGCAAACTATGGAAAGATGCTGGGCTCAAATAATAATTTAAACAAAGGTAAAAATATTGTACCGTGGAGAATGATAAGAATATGCTAATAAAAGTACCCATAATATGAAGAAGAGACTCAGAAAATAAATCATGCCAAGAGCCAAAGGACTGATAATGGCAAAGAGATATTTCCAGTCAATCAGTCGGGGAAAAGAGAAAAGACTAACACATACATAAAAAAGTAAATAATATTCGAATGGCATAGAAGGCAATCCCAAGAGATAAGATGCAAAAAGCTGTTTCAAAACTGGAAAGGTGTGGTGTATGGTAGAAAGAGTCTAGGACTGGAATCAGAGACCTTGACTCCAGGTGCAACTCTATGACCCCTATGACCAAAAGGTCATGGTAACCTCTGCTTTTCAGGGAAGAGCTAATTTAGGAAGACAAAATAAGAAAATATGGAAGACCTCTGGAACTGTTAAATATTAGACACACATTATACGCTATCATTTCCATGATGTCGGAGTAGTGGGAGAATATTTTATGGGGAAAAAGGGAGAGAGAATGAAAAATTAGAAAGGATTTACATAGTCCAGGATATAAGAGTGATGTTTCCTAACAGGGAGATAATACAAGCAAAAGTGAAGGACACAGGCAGAAATCTTGGGCACTAATTATAACTCTGCCACTTCCTAGTTCACTGAAACTCCATTTCTTCATCCACAAAATAGGAAAAAACAAATATCCCTTCAGTGACTTCAGTGAGGCTGAAATTAAATCACAAACATTCAATTGTTTCACAAAACCCTGTTCTCCTGGCTGCAAGAATACTGGACTGGCTGGAGCAGAGGGACGAGCTGGAGGTTAAATGAGGTATGGGATGGTATAAAACCAGGTGACTATTGCCAGGCAAAGAAATGCCAGTATTGTCTGCCATAAAGTGATATTAATATGGGAGCCTGAGCTGCCCAGCACCACCAGTGCTATTTTGCCACCATCCAATGGGACACAACCAGTAAAAGCAGAAAAAGAATCCCCTGACTACCAAGGTGAGATACACAGTTCAGTGCCTTAAATTATGCAAACTACTAGCATCCATCAAAGGAGAGACAAACACAGATGTGGAACTTTCCCCACTCCCAATCACAGCTGTGCAATGGGATCTACCACCCCAGGTGGAGACGAAAAGAAGGTGCACTGTTTGCAAAGAATTTTAAAATTTATTTACTATAAATTTATTACTATAAAACCTACCAAAAAACTGTCCACTTTTCATTACCACCATGCACCAGCAATTCTAAACAATGTCGAATAATGAAATATTCCACTGAAAAACATTTCTTGTTGATCTAATTTCTAAACAGTCACTGAGGTTACAGTTGAGTTCTAATAATATATATGTGACCTCCAAATTAGCACATTTTATTATTTATTCCTTAATCAACACTATATTCTACATAAAATGTACTTTGGAGAACTCCCAGTCATACACTAGCCCCTGATACATGTGGACCCACCTACACAAGTTTAGTTCAAAAGTAGTTCGAAATGGTTTGACATCCTTCAAGTTTGTCTTCAAATGCCATGGTTCCACATATTCCTGGGTTTAAATAGGAGACGAACAATGATTGTACATGATTGTAAAATGAAGAAAGAAAACATGAATTAGTTCTGTTATTCTAGGTGACTACTTGAAGTTTGTACGTGTGTTTAAAATTTGCAAGAGTGAAACAAGTGAACTGCATATTGCTGGCAAGTGCAAATTTTAGATTATACATGAAATAATATCACAAATTTGAATAACTTACTTAAAGTTGAAATATATTCTTTTTAAGTTGTTACTGTTTTGCTTTACGAATAAGAGATGAATCAAGATATTAATGATTATCACTGATTTTACATGATCATTACTGAAAATAATTTAATTGGTCCATTCGGAGGGTTAAATACTCTAGGTATGCTAGAGGGAGAGATTCAAAAGTTCCCTAAGCACTGTTTTTTGAAAGAGGGTTAGTGCTTTGTGTATGCTATTAACACTATTGAACACTGCAGATTTTAATTCACAGCCAATTCTACAGCAGGACACGCCCTAAGAGTTGAAACACGTTCTCTGATACATTGTACCATATCTTCCTTCCAGCCCCTTAAAACAAAATCTATGGCTTTGGAAAGTTCTTCAATACTGTTATTTACACTATGGACAGAAAACAGTGCAATATTGAGAGATTGCTTTTGAGAGGTGATAGGTCCAGCTATGCTTTCTGAGGCCTGAATCTAACTGTTCTCATGTACTTGTTTGGATACGAACTGTCTGGGATGTTCCCAGCTGGACAGACACCTGGAAATGCAGGACTCCGGAAGGCCATCCCCAAGGCTTCCAATTTAGAAGATTTGGAGTAGAGCCTAGAATTTATTTTTTAAATAATCAGCAATCCCATTTAAGTTATTCTTGGACTAAACTTTAATAAATATTAAGAAATTATAGATCTCAGAACAGTGGAACCCTTTTTGTAATTTTTTTTCCTATTGACTATTAAGACTTTGATTTCGCCAAGCCAGCACTTTTGTTTAAAGGATAAACAAACTTGTGAAAAGGAAATAAGTACATAAACAAATATTACCCCCCCCCCTCAATAATAAGAGGACAAAACAAGCATGGTAGACAAGAAGATGAATTGCTGTTGAGAGAGATATTTCAGGGGAAAGCACCTGTAACAGTGAAACGGTCTGAGAGTAAAATGCCTTGCCAGATTCAAACGGAAGAGAAGACATCTTATTTGGAGTTTGCTGTGGTCGGAGTGTCTGTGTACCCCCAAAAGCTGAGCCTTCATGAATGAGGTTAGCATCCTTATAAAAGAGACGCCATAGGGCTTCCTAGCCCCTTCTGCTACGTGAGAACACAGTAAAAAAGCCTCTATCTGTGAACCAGGAAGTGGGCTCTCACCAGACGGAGTCTGCCAACACCTTGATCTTAGACTTCCCAGCCACCAGAACTGAGAGAAATAAATTTCTGTTGTTTCTAAGCTACGCAGTCTCCGGTGTTTTGGTATAGAAGGCTGAAGGGAATAAGACAGAGTTTAATAAATATAATGAAATTTTGGCCTTGAATTCCACTTCAAAGAGATTTTAGAAAGGCAAAAATTACATAATTTAAGAAGCTATAAACAAGACATTTAATTTTTTTCTTAAAATCTGCTTACATTTTACTTTTAGTAGTAATGATTTTTATATTCGATTGAGAGTTTAATTCACAAGTATCTCTGTAGCACCCATTAGGTGCCAGACATGGAGACAGAAATGTCATCACTCTGAAGGAGCTTTTAGTCTAGCTGAAGAAATGGATGCGTCAAGGTGTAGAGACCTGGCCAGCACCTTGCTATGCAGACACCAAGCCACCCAGAAAATCCTCACTTGCCTTTTGCTAGTTCAGGCCTCTCTGTGGTTTAGTGTGACATGGAGGGGCCACGTGTGGCATCAGCGAGCACGTGTGCGATCACACATGCTGGTAAGGTAGACTGGCATACGTTTCCCAAGGGGTACATCTCTCAAATAAAATAACATTGTCACTTGGACTGTGCCCCTTGAAGGAAGTAGACACACGCCAGACTGAATATAGAGAGGCGTATGACAGAAGAAGGATGAGGGCGGAGAGGAAGTTTACTTCTTGTATAGATGTAAGTCCCAATAAACCCTTATAGTTGCTTCTCAATACTCCCTACCTGGGACTGGGGGAACGTAACTGCCAGCCTCAACCACTGGATAGATTTGTGGGCAGTTTCTATTAGATATCCTTTTCCTTCCTGTCACTTCTCATCATTTTGCCACAGCAGCCGGACGATGCTGTTACTGCCACGGGCCTCTCCCCAGCTCTAGTCAGGCACAAGGAAAGCAGGGAGACCATCTTGTTCTGATAATAAACACGAGCCTCAGGGGTGATGTACACGGCACATTGTGTTCTTCAGACTTGTTTCAAATGAAAAAAATAATGTCTGTGTGTGTTGGGTGGTGCTTTTCAGACACTTCATTTCTGAAAACATAGAGATAATAACAAGTGACAAAAAGAGAGTTTCCCCCAAAGCAAATATTCCTCTCCCTGCCCCCTTTAAGGAAATAGAGCTAGTTCTCCCCAGAGGGAAGAGAGGCTTTCCTGCTCAGCCCTCACTGAGCCCTCGGGAGAGTGTCCCTCCTGGTAATTTCGCACAGCCTGAGTCCGGTTCCCGCTCTGTGTGTTTTTCCTGAGAACTGACGTTTTCCTCCCTTCCAGGCTTCTGCCTCTTCCCGTTTGTTCCTTCCAACTCCAGAAAACCAGATTTGCTGGGAACACCAGGGTTTACACAGAGAGCTGACCTGGGGGGAATCGAAGGCCTTTGTGATCTCACCGGAACCGTCCTCTATCGATTGCGCCCCGGGTCACCCTGTGTTACTGCATTTGCTGTCTCTCAGATAGAAATTTCATACCAATTCTGCAGTGGCCATCCCTAGGAGTAACCAAATATGACAGAATTTCAATACCAAATTAAAGAATCCATTACTCCCAAACTCTGGTTTCTTCAGCGATTCTGAAATTGGTATTTCACTTTTACAAATTACATTAAGACAAAACATTTAAGTTTGAAAGATACAAACATCTCCAGAGGGCATAGAGACGAAACGCCCCTTCTTTGTGCCTTCCCGCCTTGGCCCCCTGCCCCCTCTTCAGACACAGAGGTGTGTAGAAGAGAGCCAGAAATTGCCCATAATCACGTTCTGCTCTGCCTTTCTGCCGTACGTCCAATATGTGCTGTCATTATTTCAGTGTTTGAAGCTCTCATGGCAGCATTGCCAGGGAAGATAATGGGGCCTATTATTTTCAATGAGCTCCATCAGAGGTTTCAATGGGCCTGCTATCACTTGAACAAAGACACATTGGTAAGCAACACTGCTTTCTTGTCATCAAAATGGCTGTGAGTTTGTGTGAAGCTAAAGAACACCCTTTTTCCTTTTCAGCCCTGTTGGATTTGAAAGGGCCAAGAAAGGCAGTTCAGAAAGAAACAAGCCTGACTCCTCGCAGAGTGCCCTTTGCCCTGGCCAGATGTACATATGTGCTGCTTTCATTTTACAGAATCGATAAGTTCAGCAAAGTGAAACCTGCTTTACCATGATTTCCTATTTATAGCCAGAAATATGTTCCCATGGAAAATATCTTCCAATAAAATTAGAAACAAAAACAAAACAAAAGCAAAAAATAACCTGCCAACATGGAAGTCGTTTAGAGGGTGGTTGAGTTTAAGGCGAATTAAGAGATCCTGGCTCAGCTTTGAAATCTCTTTTCCATCCTGTTCCTGACTCTTCTTCCCTAAACTTGAGACGTTCTCCTTTGTCTTTACATCCACTGCAACTCGAGCTCAGTCCCAAAGCTCCTTTTGTCTGCATATTTACAGAACCTTAGTAGTTACCCTTTATGAGGCCATAATAACAAGATTACTAGTCTAACCCTTCCTAACAGGTGGGTGATTTTAGGATTGGTAAAATGTATTTTCTGAGGTTTATAAATATGAGAGTCTATAGAACAAGTTCACTTATAATAAGAGTTCTAACAGTTTGCTGAAGCATTTCAATTTTTGAGTATTTATTACGTGCATGCTCTCATTCGCTTAATCCACATGACAACCCATGAGAAACAGTGCTTTTGTTATCCTCATCTGCACATGAGGACATCCTTGAGGCCTAGAGAGATCAAATCACTTGTTGAAATTGACTTGGTGAGCAAGTGCCTGAACAGGAATCGAATCCCTGCAACTTCAGTCCGGGGTCCGTGAACCGTGGGAGGCCTCTATGCATAATTGAGCTGCTGTAGAGTTATTTGAAATACTAATCAATTTTTTTTCTTCTAGCTTATAGTCTTCAGCCCTCTCAACCTGCCCCTTCTTTCCCCTAAATACCTCTATTCAAGCCGTTAGTAGGTTCCTGGTGCGTGTCCTCAAGTCTACCAGAGTAGGAAGCAGAAAGAGCTTGCCAATCTGCCTTCAGTGTTTTCAAATGTTTAAATTCTATTAGATGCATTATTTTAGATGCCTCTGTGTCAAAGGCATAAAAATGGAGGTAATGCATTTGAGAGGGAAAAGGATAGAAAATAAGGATTTTTAGAAACATGGTGAATCTGTAGGATTCGTACAGGAATGAGAGATGGCTCAGTCAAGTTACTTCCAGCAGGGCAATCTGTGATGTGTTCAAAAGCTCTGTAGACACTATATCATAATTTGCAGAACAGCCAGCCTTCACTCCAGTGAGGCCCGTCCAAAGCCTGAAGCCAAGTTTTCAACTGGGCTGCCTTCCCATCTGTTGCAGGGGAGCCCTGGCGTTCCTGGGAAGCCCCCAGTGCACTCAGTAAAGTCCCAAAGGATGTGGTGCCCTTCTCTGCTTGCAGATCTAGTTTGGTCCTGTTCAGTGTATCACTGTAATTTCATCCTGCGATATTCCAGAACACCTGTCATCCCAAGAGAAGGAGGAATGATGGAGGAAAGGGAGTGGTAATGAATTGAAACAGTTTAAGTTTCTCTGAGCTGGGAGAGTGATTGGATACAGCCTTATTATGCCAGCTTCATCTTCTGCTATGTTTGAAAAAAGTAAATTAGACTTTGGATATAGGCAGGAAAGAATGCTATACAGCTAGCCTGACCATTTCAGTTGTCAGTTTAGTAAGTATAGGTTACTGCAAGGTGAATTGACTTATAATAGTATTGTCAGTGAAGAATGTTTGGAAATGTTTAAAATGACCATAGTAGGGTAGTGAAAGATCAATGTTTTCACAATGCTATTCGACCTCTGGTTTATGTGTGGGGTGCTGGAAGGCATACATAGGAAAAGGTATTTTATTGATCTATGTGTCAAATATGCACAGTTAAATGTGGCTAAGGTTAGATATTTATTTATTATCTCATTGCAAAAAAGGCTTGAGCTGACAGTGTCTGAAACAGTCTAGCAAAGATAACTTCCATGATGCATAAATACACCCATAATTACTTACCAACATTAATTTGGCTTTATCCCTATTGTATTCTAGTCACCTCTGCCCCAGAGAATTCTCATCTGTTTCTAAGTGATCAACAGTGCCTACATTTTTAAGGATTTATTTTTAGGATGAAACACATTACAGTCCCCAGCTTCCTATCACATGCAACAGTCATACATCTAGTAACTATTTTTACAAGAAAATATGTAAATGGATATAGATGCTCAAATACTTAAAATAACTTCACAGGTTGGAAGTCACTGATTTGTCCATATAGTCTATGCTATAATTGATGGTTTAAGCATTTTTAAAAACCACTGGATTCTAAATCTTTTAAGTAAAGATCATGCTTTCTTAATCTTGTATAGCACAAGGTAAATACAGTGTCTGGAATACAGTAGGTGCTCAATAGATGTTTCTTGATGAATGATCAAATATTTTCATTCCAATGAGTGCAAGCTAAAGAACACAGAATATGAAAGGAGTGGGGGAAGGCTGGCTGCATGTCTGCGGTAGCGATGGGAGAGAATGACACTTTCTTAGTTAACAAACTTTTATACTGTGCTTACTATATAGCGCTTTTTATAAGACTGGAAGAATTCTAATTATCTCATAAATATGATTAAACCTTATAATGACCCCCATGAATTATTGTTATTATTTTTATTGTTGTCTTCCCTACTTTACAGATGAGTAAACTAAGGCACATCTAAGAAGATGATATGCTGAAGGCCACGTGATGAGTTTATCAACAAAAATCTTTAGTTTTTTTCACATGGACTATCATTATACCTTATTGTATTTATACAGATGATTTAGGTTTATGGGAAATGATGGGTGAACTTGTTGATGATCTATAAATCAAATGAAGTCTAAATGTATTTTTTTAAGACAGACTGCTCATTTCCCCCCCATATTCCTCTGCTGTAAAACAGCTGGGGGATGGGGTGTTTCAGTTAGGTGTCTTGGACTCCAGATTTAAGATAAATATTTTGAACCACGGCTTACTCTATAGAATTCCACACCAACAGCTTACCAAACAGCTTAATAGATATGGTTATTCATAAATCATTCTCACTTATATAGCAACATAGGCTCTTTTAAAAGGTAACTGTCCAGGGGTTTTCCCAGACACCTGCCCAACTAATTCAGCCTGTCAAATGATCAGATTATGTGGACAAATGGAAACCTTGCAAATCAAATGCTAAAAGGTGGCATAACAACTATTAAGGCAAAAAAGATCTGGGGGTATTAGCTGACCACGAATTCAAAAGATTATGACAAGACTAAAAAAAAAAAAAAGACAATGCCATTTTATAATAATTTACTAGATGTACATTATCTGGTTTGCAAGGGATGATGAGTCTACATTTGAAGTATGGGTTTCAATTTAGGCTCTCATTTTAAAGGAGGAAAATGACAGATTTAGATCACTCACAAAAAAGGATGCTAGGGAAGACAAAGCAGCTCTAAACTGAAACAATTAAAGGGCTGGGAAATGTTTGCTTTGACAAACGGAAGATCTAGAAAACTCACAACAGACAACAGTTGTCTTAGAAGAGTTAAAAGAGACTCTGTAGTAAGGCATAAATATTTTCACTTTAGGGTCCTGCCTTTCTGTCTCTGAAATACACCTTCACCTATTTCCACTGCCTCTGACCTAAAATGCCTCCTTATTGCAAAAATTTTCTAATTAGTGTCCCTGCATCTCATCTCATATTTCTCCCACATAAACCCTTCACAACATACCAGAATTATCTTTCCAAAACACAAATCTTTCTGTGACATTTCCTGGCTTCAAAACCTCCCTGTGGCACTGCGGTGCACACAGCGTTAAGCGTGAACTTGTCAGCCTTACAAGGTTTCCGACTATAATTCACATTCATATCCTGCCACTCCTTTCCTATCCCAACCTCACAAGCATCTCCCTTTCCTTAAACCTACGTTCTGGTTTCTTAGGACTACTCATGTGAAAGGACTTTGTACTTCTAAACCCGTTTTCCTCTACACACACTGTTCTTTCTCTCCATCTGGAATCCTCCACCCCCATATCCCAACCCCCAGCTAATGAACTTCTATTCATCCTTTAGAACCTGCAAAAATATGTCACTTCTTCTACGAAGCTCACCCCATTCCCCACAGTCAGGATTCAGGGCCTTCTCCTCAGCACACCCCTAGTACTTTGTACATAATTACCAGGTTATTGTTAGAAATTCATGTGCAAATCTTCAACTTCTTGGTGTCTTCATGACCTGAAGTCCTGAACAAGGCCTGAGTCAAGGTAGACTCAATTATTTTTTGTTGAGTCAATGAATGAGGATAATACATTGAGGGGCAACACATGGGAGCAGATATTGTTTCAATACAATGATAACATTGATGATGACATTAGTAATATTAGCTACCATTTCTAAGCATCTAGAAGGTACCAAGCAATGTCTTAGGAAGTCTGTATGTACCATCGTGACCCATCTTGATGCACAAAACCCTAGGCAGTAGGTTACTTACAAATAAAGAATGTGAAAGTCAGAGGGGTAAAGTGGCTTGCCCAAGGTCAAACAACAAATAAACAGTGGGACTGGGATTTGAAAACAAGTCTCTGACTCTAAAATCCATGCCCGAGGCCATACATCAAACTGTCTCCTTTAAACCTCTAAAAAAATCAGAGGTGTCTAATTGAGTCCCTGGCTTCCTCTGAAAGTTTGTTTCTAACCATTGCCAAGTGAGAGTTTCTTTCTCAGAAATAGTTTAGAATGCTAACCTCACTGTTTGGAAGATTGGACTGTACATAGATACAGCATCAAGGCAGGTGTGGCTTGGAAGGGTGCTAGTCAGCTCCTCCCTCCTCAGATAATTCCCATCAGCTCTCCTCTAGATACCCTGAATACTTACATTAATATGTACATACTTACATCTAAATTAAACCAGTGTACTTGTAAATGAACATCATCTCCAGACTTCTGCTCTGGCTGCATTTGTCTTTTCACCAGACTGATGGCCCAAGCCCCTCGTGTAGAGAAATTTGGGAGTTGTTGCTGATTGTACAGGCTCTAAGGATGCCTTCATGTCCAGTTCTGGCTGAAAAAACAAATTCTACAGAAAAAGCACAGAGATATAAAACACTAATGTTTAGGGCTTCTGCTTGATGTTGATTATATACATTTGATTTCACTCTCCTCTCACCCTCCACAGATAACATTCTGTCTGAATCTACCATGGACGTATTTAAGTTATTAGGACTGTAGGCTCTCGTTTACATTCTTGGCTATTTGAAAACCTAAGAAACATTCTGAAGTTGTTTACTGAAAAACTGCTTACCATTTGCTTATCTCCCTACCATGGGATATATGCAAGGAGAAGTTTAACTCATTTATCTTCTCCCTCTGATTGCATCTTACCATCTGTGGTGCATCCAAGAGGACCAGAGAGGCCTGCATCTGTAATGACTGTACTTTAATATTCTGGATGCTCTATAGATACCAAAAGATTTGGGAGGAAACTGAAGCCTAGGGAAATATATGGGTAAATTCAGCTCAGTTACCTTCCTTTAGGTGACTTTACTGAAGTAGAACATCCTAAAGTTTGCAGGTTTATACGTGATATCTTTTAAAATAGCTCTAGACGTATGGCTGGCTCTGTTCAAAAAATGGAACGTCAAAGGTGACTCAGCCCAGCTGAAGCAAGGAAAGTTTAATTCAGAACATAATTTGCTTTCCTTTATTTGCACACCGCAGTTCTGGGGAATAAAAGCCATTATGGAATCAAAGGACAATTTGCTTTTTTGCTGTGGTGGTTGCTCTGCACTGAATCTTTAAAGGCTTTTTTAAAAGAACATAAAGAGATGAATGATACTAGATTCAGTGCAGCTTAAAACTAAGTACCTTGAGCTCTTTTCCATGATAAACAGAAACCAATCTTGGCTCTCTGCCCCCAAGCACAGTTCTGTGTGTACTCAGTGAGACAGATCTTTTCCTTGCCTGGGGGAAGGGAATCCAGGCAGGCGCGGGTAGTGATTCTCAGAGAAATGGGAATTTTAAAAGATATTTAATTATAAATGTTTCCCTCTCCCCACAAAGTGAAGTCTCTCATTGCCTCTTCGGTCTCTCTGTTTCCAAACACTGAAGGGAAATTTTGAGCCTGTCAGAGAAGCCTCTGGGCCTTTCTATGCATCTTGTGGGGTAGGGGAAATATTGGGGTGGAGAGATCAGGAGAAACTACACTTCTACCAAAAAATAATAATAAAAGAGAAGATCTGATAGAGTGAGGGAGACCATGGAGATTCCAAGAGCCAAATAAAATGTGCTCTATAAGAGTTTTTTGTAGGATGTGGATTATAAGGTGTGGACACGGAGATTGTGGGGGCAGCGACAGAGTATGAGGATATTGACATGAATTATGCATTAAATCTCTTGGACCTTCTTGAAGAAATATCAGTAAAAGGTGGGATTGCTTTTAATTACTTTTTTTTTTTTTTTTTTTTTTTTTTTTTTTTTTTTTTTTGTTTTTTTTTTTTTTTTTTCTTTTTTTTTCTTTGTTTTTGTGTTGGGGTTT
>NW_020175532.1:1459554-1630862 GCF_003031525.2 Neophocaena asiaeorientalis asiaeorientalis | reverse complement strand
TTTTTGCGGCACGCGGGCCCCACTGCTGTGGTCTCTCCAGACGCACAGGCTCAGCGGCCATGGCTCACGGGCCCAGCCACTCCGCAGCATGCGGGATCCTCCCGGACCGGGGCACGAACCCACGTCCCCTGCATTAGCAGGCAGACTCTCAATCACTGCGCCACCAGGGAAGCCCTTAATTACTTTTTGATGGCTGAGCTACTTCTCTGAATGTGACACCGCACAAAGAATAGACAATGTCAGGCCCCGGCTTATAATAGGAATTAAAGAAGAAACTAAATCTAAATCCAGGAGGGCAAAAGTGAGTTCTGTCTCTATAGCCCTTCTTGAATCAGGGATGCTGCATGTGGTCTTAGGTCCTCCGTGAAGCCTTGGCCATGGAGTCCCCAGGAAGAACGTTGACCTGGAACATGGTAAGAACCTTCAGAAAATTATCTGTGCAAATGTTTACCTCTGCAGTATAGGGCAGGACTTCACTGCTGGCCACTGGATAGCAGGATTGTGACTACCATTACGAGACTACCTGCTATAGTGAAGGACAAAGGACAAGGACAATTAATGATGTGCTGAGGATCTACCAAGGGCTCAGCGCTGGAGTGAAACTAAGAATAGTGTAAAGCACAGGTACAACCACCCAAGAGGCTTACCATCAGGCTAGGGAATTATGATCACATACAGAGCACAACTGGAGACTAAACAGAACTGGAAGAGTCGAGAAAGCTACATTCAGTGGCAGCTCAGTAGAGGTTTCTCATCCACTCCAGATCCAGGTATGAAGTGTGTCCTGGCACAGAGGCTGCAATCCCTTGGGGGGGTTCACCCATTGCCATGGGTTGGCATGATGGTCACATCAGAATGGGAGACTGACTTTTCAACCATTGGTCAGGGCGCCACATTTTCATTCTGCCCAGGACACCAAAAATTATGTAGTTGATCCTGAAGATGAGTAATGCTTATATCATAGACATGGAAGAAGGGAATGGATTGCAGGCAGGGAGAATGGGACTGGAATTGTAGAGATGCCTCTTCCTTCTATATTTATGAAGACTCATAAGTACTTTCTCAGCTCCAGACAGGAGACAGCCCCCCCCCCAAAATGTTTTCCACATAATTACACTCTTTATTGAGTCCAGAACCCACTTATGATTCTATTCACCCTTGCATTATTCTACTATAAAGGCTAGAAAGTTAAAATAGCTTCCCACTCTACCTTGCTGCCAGAGGCAGGCTTGTGACACAGTTCTGGCCAATGAGATATCATCAGATTTTCCTCCTCAAATCAAAAGGCAAAACCTCATGAGGCTTAGCTCTCCCCGCTTCTGCTGGCCAGGAATGCCAATATAAAGTGAAAATTCCATTCTTCAACCCTGAGATAGGTAATATAAGGGTTAATAAATGCATAATAAGGATAGAGGAGCTGAGGATGGGAACAGCTTTAGCTCCTAATGGCATCACTGAACCGTCATGGCAGTCCTGAATTTCCCACCTTTAACTTCCTGCTTCATGAGGAAAAAAAAAAAAACCTGTTTAAGCCATGGTAATAGAATTATCTATTATTTACTGTTAAATGGATTAATAACTAATATACCTTTCAATTCAATAGGAATGCCATTTTTCATTCCCTTGCTCATGTCACTGACCTCTTTCCATAGGGGCAAATATAGCTTACGTTTCCTTCTGAAACCCACAGTGTCTTCCTAAATATGGAGCAAAACCTCCATTTTTCAGAGGTGATGCATTAATACCCAAAGTCTCATATTGATTGTCAGATGCTTCCAAAGGTATGTCCCATTGCCTCTAAAATTATAAAACCATGTTTAGCTCCAAATTAGTACTAGACCCTTTCAAAGTCAAGCTTGTATGCTAGGTAAATAGTAAAATAATTACTACATATTTTTGTATTTTCACATTAAAGTGGTGATAAACCATGGGTAGAGTTTCAATTTATGACTGAATCTATGTGATTTTAAAACAGCTGGTTGACAGATAAAAAAATATTCAAACTACTTCTTTGAGTCAATGTAAGTAAAAATCAAGTTAATTATTTTCTAAAGTTTTTCCCCCATTCTAGCATTTTGAAAATACCAAATATACTGGCAATATGCCAAAATTATTCTTTTAATTTGTATTCTTTACTTATTTCAGATGTTTTTGAAACATATTATTGTTTTATGAGATATTATAAGATTTTATAATATTTGCTTATATATTAACAAATCTGTCTGATCTGTCTCAGTTAGGATGCATTTAGCTGCCAGAACAAGATACCCAAATTACAGTGTTTTGAACCACTGCTTAAGTGCATGCATTGTTTACTTACTAAGAATTTTGTAGGCTGGCAATTTCAGGGTTGTTTTGGCAGTTCAACAATGTGATAAAGGACACTGGCTTTTTCCACTGCTCTAATTTTTCATTCTCCATGTGTTTTTTCTTATCCTCATGTTTGTCACCTCATGGTCACATAATGGCTACCATAACTCCAGGCATGTCATCTTCACCCAGTATTTTTAATTGGAAGATAAGGAGAGGAGGGCTAAAAAAGACATTCTCACTATAACACTCTCTTTGATTAGGGAGGAAATTAATTCCCAGATGCCCTCAGCAAACCTCCTCTTTAGGAAATCATCCCAGAACAAACTCTGTAAGGGCTAAGAGAAGAAAAGTAGTGCCATTATTGGCCTAGACCAATCATGACACATTCCTTTGGGTGAGGCCCATTGCTATATGGATTCTGGTAACAAAGGAAACATTCTCAATGGCAAGTAGCCAGTGACAAAGCTACAGAACCAGCTATGAACCCTCATCTCCTGACCACTGGAAAGTCATTCATTATCCTCCACCATACTCTTATATCCTCACTAGAAGTTAAATATCAACAATAAATTACCAGATAAGCCTATAATCTTGTTTTTTTAATAACAGACATAGCATTCACCTTAGCCATGGCAACTCTAAAAGATTTTGGATGATTATGAAATGCAAAACCATATAAAAAAACTGTATTTTCTCTCATTCATTCATTCAATAAAATTTTACTAACTAGCTACTATGTGCCAAACTCTGTACTAGGTAGTTAATATTCATCAGGGAAAAAACAAACAAACACGACAGACAAAGAGCCCTGCCCTTATGGACATATATACACTACCAAACGTAAGGTAGATAGCTAGTGGGAAGCAGCCGCATAGCACAGGGAGATCAGCTGGGTGCTTTGTGACCACCTGGAGGGGTGGGATAGGGAGGGTGGGAGGGAGGGAGACGCAAGAGGGAAGAGATATGGGGACATATGTATATGTATAACTGATTCACTTTGTTATAAAGCAGAAACTAACACACCATTGTAAAGCAATTATACTCCAATAATAAAGAAAAAAAGTTTAGATCAAAAAAAAAAAAAAAAGAGCCCTGCCCTTGAGTTACTAGGGGGAGGAACATGCAATAAATCATAAACATTAACTAGTATTAAGCCCCTTTCTGTGGAGGATTTTACTTCCTACATTGTTGACCTCAGGTTTGGCCATATTACTTGTTTTAGCTAATGAAATGCCAGAAGCTTCTGCTGTCTCTCTTTTCTCTCTACCAGGAGAAAGGCAATTCAGCATGGAATATTCAGAATGAAGAAGACACTGAAGCACGGCCTCTATCCATCCATGCAAATAAAAGTTGGAATTGTAAGTCATTGCGGTCTTTTGTTACCATAGTATGATAGAAGTATGATAGGCTAAGTTGACCAGTACTGTAATTAATATAGTATACAGACCCTGATAAGTACTGTGGGAAAAAGGGAAAATGTAGAACAGAGTGCAGAGGGTCAATAGTAAGATAGGGGTGTGTTCGGATAGCAGTGTTAAATAGGATAGTCAGGTAAACTCTACCGAGGAGATGAGATTTGAATTTGCATTCTGGAGTAAAGTGACTGAATTTTGCCAAGAGGATATCTGGAGGAGCACCAGCTAGAGGAAAGACCCTCAGGTGAGAAGATGCTGAGAATATTTGGGGACCTCCATGGCTGGAGCAAGTAAAAAAGGCAGGGAGTATCAGGAGATGAGTTCAGAGGGGTAATGGGGCCAGATGGAGTGGGGTTGAGGAGATTGAATAAGGATTTTGGCTATTACTCTGAGCTAACTAGGGAGCCATTGCAGGGTTTCTAATAGAGGAAGGAAGGGTGCTAACTTAAATTTAAAAAATATCAGTTGGCTGCTGTATTGAACATACACTGCTGAGGGACAAAGGTAGAGCATGGAGACCAGTTAAGAGGCTATTTCAGGAATCCAGGTTAGATATGATGGTTACTTGAAGCAGAGAGGTAGCCAACAAAGCTGTAGATATGTTAAGGTTCTCAATAAATTTTGATTCTCAATAAATTTTAAAGGTAGAAAAAACAGGATGTAGTAATGGACTGGGTGTTGGGTGAAGAGAAGAGAAGACTCCTTTGACAAAATGAAGTGTGCTCCCTTACAAACTCTCAGGCTTTCTAGTGGATAGACCATTCAGCACTGTCATTCCTGCTGACAACTCAGTGTACTCGCCAGTTGTGCCTGCTGGGCCTGTGAGATACACAATCCCACCAGATCATCAGTCATCAGTGTTGATGGTCACAATGGCTTGTGAAATATAAAGGGAAATCAGAAATGGACTAGTCCTATCTAGGAAAGATTCTGAGCATTCTTGCTACTGTGGTTTTATCACATATTATTATATATGTCATGTAGTGTACGGCATAAACCTAAAACAGTTTATTATCTTATAAAAATTTCATAATAGTTTGCAACAAAGTTTTGCTAAACTATAAAAAACAGTAAATTCATGTTTAATAATAACAAAAAGTACTGAGTTTTCATTTCTCAAGAAAGTTGTTGATAAATATGCAAACTTTACGAACTCTCCTTGATATTTACCATCTTCCATTGTGGTATTAATGATACCATAGGTCACATGAAAAGCAAAACACAAAAACCTAATGATGAAGCATCAGTGAGGTTTTTTTTTAAGAAGACGGTCCCCCCAAATTATTTTATAGTTGCACCTGCCAAATGTAGGTTAATAGATTACTAAATGAAGAAGGACTTTTCATCTAGATCAATGCTCATTATTTTAAATTACTTTTGCTCATCTTCCATTTCAAGTTTTCTTGTCATCCGATAGTTGAAGAGCTTTGTGAATAATTAAGTGATTCTGGTGCTATATGAGTTCCATCAGATTCTTCAAATAGAAAATCAGTTAATTTTCTAATGGTTTGATTACTTTATTCATCTAGTTCAAATTAAAGCTTTTAAAATTTCACTCCTTTGTCGGTGAAATTTCAAATATTATTTCAAATGACACTTGGTTAGGTGCAACAATAAAGGTAAAATTGCTTGTTTTGTAGTGAAAATTTGAATGCAAATTTTGGGGAATACAATATCATAATTATAATAAAAAGAACAATGTTCTTACTAATTAAGATCTTTGTATAGTAGAAATATATTGGCATTGATGGTGGAACATAAATAACTCAGAATTAAGTCCAAATTTGCGGTGATATATTACAAATGAAAATGGAAGTTGTCAAAATTTACAAATAGTATATACGCACACACACAACCACACAACATATATACACACACACAGGAAAATAAAGCTACAAAGCTGATGTTTCATTCAAAAAAAAAAAACAACAAATAAACTTTAGCAAGACAGTGTTGAGTTACTATTGTGCTCTACATGGCAATGAAATTTTTCAGAGTGAGTTTTCTAAATGTTGATTGATTTTCATTCAAATCAGTTGGAAATCTTTACTTGAAGTATTCAGCAACGAGAAAACCTAAAACAAAACAAAACTCAAGCTACTAAAGACTGTAATACATTATAGCTAATTATTAAAACTAAAGCCTGAAAACAGGAAGACTTCCAAATTTATTTCTATAAAAACAGAGATAACAGAAAAACATAAGTGATAACAGGTCAAATGATGTACATGATTTCATTCTGAAATTTAACAACTGCACTTCGCAATATCCCAAGTGTGGAGAAGTCCTTTTCATAGATCTCCTATTTTTAATTGGATATACGTATATTCTGACCAATGGAATAAAGTTGCGAAGTCCGATGGTTTTGCAGCATCTAAATTTGATGAAACAGTCACAGGAATCATATGTAGAGAAAATTATCTGACAAAATTTTTAAAGTAAAAATACTTATTAAAGAAAGGTTCTCTTGATAGAGGCAAAAAGGAGGAAATTGTGGCATATTTGAAATGAACTATGTATGTACTTTAATTTAAAAAATTAGAATTGAGGTGTCCTCCTTTTAGCAGAGTTTTCTCTGAGCTTCCTAGATACCGCAGCACTAATCGTATTTTTCTCATTTAAAAATATTATAGTGTACAGAGAAGAATCCATTGAATGTATCAGCAATTCAAAAATTACTATTTTGCATTTTTTAAAATATAAGAATGTATGTAAATTTTATTTTAGAAAAATATTATTTTCGAAAGTAGTTTTGAATGTTTTCTAGATCCATAATAAGATCAAATTGTTGAAAAAGACCTACTTCAAAAATTACATAATTTCAATTATTTTTCAATTTTGTTTTCTCTCCCAAATGTATCCCGGTTTGGAGGATAGATTTTAAAAGCCACTCTAGACAAAGGCAACATGAAGGATTTTGCCAGAGCAGCTAGAGGGATGGATTTGCCATTAATTGGGATGGTGAAGGTGGGTAAAGCAGTTTTCCAGAGTAGAAAAGATGAGGGGCTCAATTTTGGACATGTTCATTTTAGACATCCACGTAGATGTTAGGTTGACAGTCAGATATATGTCTAATCCTGATAAAGATGTGTGGGCAGAAGATAAAATTTTGAGAGTCATTAGCATATAAATTATGTTTCCCTGTGAATAGACACAGATTCATCCTGTCCCAGTTTGCCTGTACCTTTGTAATATGACTTTGTTCTCCTTCCATCAAGGAGTGAAATCTATTTTCCCATCTTTTATTTGTGCATAGATTTTGTGACTTGCTTTGACCAACAGATTGTGGCAGAAGGGATAATATGACTTCAGAGGTTAAGTCTATATGGGTCTTTGAGCTTTCCCTTTCATTCTCTTAGAACATTGCCCTGAAACTGCCATGTAAGGAAGCCCATCTGACCTGTGGGACGATATGAGGCAATAAGGAGGAGAATCAAGGCACCCCAGCTGACAGCCAGAACCAACTGCCAAACCTACATACAAGGTAATCATGGACCTTTCAGCCTACTTTCCAGCTGAACACAGCTACATGAGTGAGCCAAGTGTCACCAGGAGAATAACCATCCAGTCAACCCACAGAACCATGAAAGATAATAAATTGTTGTTTTTTACAGCACCAACTTTGGGGGTGACTGGTTATAGAGCAATAGGTAACTGACAGAATATTTAAACAACGTGATTCATTAAAATTATCAAAAGAATGATGGATAAGAAAGGGATAAGGATCAAGAACTAAGTCCTGGGAACTCTAATATTACTTATCATAGCCAGTATCTATATTGTACTAACATATATTAATATTACATGCATATTATATTGAAATTTGGCTATATCATTGGAAAAATATATTTGCAGTTAAAGATAGGTATGGAAATGATTCTCTAGAATTCCAAAAATGATAAGCAGTGTGATGATTTACAGTGACAATGTAACCCTGTGTTTGTATCTGTTGCCTTACAAACCCTAATGTGTTTGCAAATGGGAAAACATGGCAGGTTTATTGTTGAAATTAGTATGTATATCTCAAATATCACAATGACTGACGCCACAGTATGTATACTAAAGCTCTATAGTAGGCAACCAAGGATATATTGACAAAAAAGGAGATGTGGCTCATGCCATAATGGAATTTGCAATCTAGTGGTGGATAAAGACAATTAAATGAGCAATTACAATGTGAAGGGAAGTACAACTTGCTATGTGACAACATACACAGACCACCTCAGCCTCAGACTTGGGGAAGACGAAGGTCAGAAACATTTTCTGAATAAAATAAGGTCTCAAGTGTGACTTGGAGAATATACAAATGCTAACCAATCAAAGTCACAAGATGTGAAATCTCAAAGGTTAGAGAAGGAAAGAGATCCCTATATGTTCTAAGACTTAAGATATGGTGCATAGTGTTGGGGGAGGGGGAAAGGTTGGGCATGGGAACACTGAGGAAGGTGTGACTAGAGGTGGGAATCAAAAGGCAGCCTTCTGCATTTTATTAATGATGCTACAAATTAAGACTTCATCCTAGATTTAGAGTTACAGACTCAGTGTATTGGTAGGGACAAAAGCTAGAATACAGTAGATGGAGGAATGAGTGGGAAGAAAAGAATAACCACATAAATGGTCAACACTTTCAAAGTCTGTATCTATGAAAGAAGGACGATAAAGTAGGTGGTGGCTAGAGAATAATGTGATATCAAGAAGAGGTTTTTTAAACTTAGGCGAGCATGTTTGGTACTGATGGAAAAGGAAGCCAAAAATGATGGTAGAGTTGAAGATACGGAGAAAGAATCCTCCCTGATTCGGAGAGTGAGAATGCTGAAAAGGTGAGAAAGAAGATCAAGAGCACAGGTGGAGAAATTAGCATTAGACAGTTAATTCATACACTGAAGGGACAGAGTCGAGGAGAGGGTAAGTGTGGGTGCAAATAAGCTGCTTTGGTTGCATAAATTTGAGAAACTTGTTAGTAGGCTTCTATTTTCTCCTTGAAGTAGGAGGCTAGGACATATGCTGAGGGGTGAGAAGCAAACTGGCAGGAACAGAGGTTTAAGGAGAATGGAGAAGGTTGGAAATAGCTGTTGCAAAGAAATAGGGGTGAGGACTAATTAGGAAATCAGTGGCAGCCCAGCTGAATTTGGATATCATGAATTTAGAGTAGCATCAATCTGCTGAGTTTATCACCATTTGTGCTCAGCAACAGGGGTATAAACTCAAAGAAGACAGGTAGTTAAATTCAGTCAGATTAGCTTTTCACAGGTTGCTGCTCTGGAAGGACAATGGAGCCATATGACACACATATTTCAATTATAAGGCGGGTTAGGATAAATGTTACATGAATGATATAAACAATCATGTCTGTAAGTATAGGGAGAAGGGGCAAGTCAGTACTGGCTACATTTGTGAAAGAGAACTGTGAGCATTTCCTAAGATAGAGGGGAAACGTCAGGTTATTCAAGGGGAGGGAAATTCATAGGTGATGGCTTGGGTGTAAAGAGAACACAGTGCTCTCAGAGACAAAAGAGTTGCAGAAATGGTAGGTCCTTAGTGAGAAGTGTTGTGAACTGTATTAGACAGGTAGGTATGCCTAAGTCTGGAAAGTGTGTGTGTGTGTGTGTGTGTGTGTGTGTGTGTAAATTTGGAGCCATTAGGAACCTTGAAACAAAGCAATGATGCATTATGGGCAGGAGTGGTGAATGAAGAACACACAGGCATGCACATGCACATAAACTCTTATGCCTTTATCAACATCACTACTGAAGTAGACCCTGATACTTTAATTTGGTTAACAATAAATGGATACCTAGGAGTATGATAAAAAGTATGATATTCATGTAGCTTATAATATTTTAATTATAAAGGTATTTTTTTAAAAAATATTTATCCATTTATTTGGTTGTGCCGGGCCTTAGTTGCGGCAGGTGGGCTCCTTAGTTGTGGCACATGGGCTCCTTAGTTGTGGCATGCAAACTCTTAATTGTGGCATGCATGTGGGATCCAGTTCCCTGACCAGGGAACAGACCCGGGCTCCCTGCATTGGGAGCGTGGAGTCCTATCCACTGTACCACCAGGGAAGTCCCTATAAAGGTATTTTTGAAAATTCAATATATTGTTCAGATTCTATTAAAACCCTATTTCTTTCATTCTTTCAACAAACGTTAAGTACCAAGTACTGTTCTAGATGCTAAGATTACAACATGGAACAAAACAGAATGAGGGAAAAGCCCTGTTCTCAGTGAGTTCATTTTTTATTGGGAAAGTCAGACAATAAAAACTAATTAGATAAAATATATGGTATGCAATGGTGTGGTTGGTAAATTCTTCAGAAAAATAAATAAATAAAGATTGAAGGGAAATAGGAAGTTCTAGGGCTTGGGGGATGTTCTACAATTTTAAATTGAGTGGTCAGCAAAAGCCTCACTGTGGAGCTGACATTTGAAAAAAGCTGAAAGGTGTATGAAAAAAGCCATGAAGCAATCTGAGGTGATTGTAAGGACATTGGCTTTTATTCTGAGTGAAAGGGCAGGTCATTAGTGGGTTTTGAGCAGAGGAGGGAACATGATCTGACCTAAGTATTAAAAGAATCACTTTAGCAGCTGTACAGAGCATGGAGTGGGAGGGCCAGAGTAGAACTGGTGACAAAAGTAATTAGACTATTACAGACATTGAAGAGAGCACTGATGATGCCATATACCCTCAGTAGTGCCCCACTGTTGTGGTGGCAACCTGTTGGAATATGGACATATTCTGAAGGTAAGGCCAACAAGATTTGCTGAGGGAATGGATATAAGGTATGTAGCAAAGAGTGAAATCGAATATAACTCCCAAATTTTTTACCTGAGCCAAGGGATGGATTTACCATTTACTAAGATGCGGAAGACTGTAGATTGGAGATGAAGATCAGAAGTTTAGTTTTGGGCCCATAAAATCTGAGAAGCTTATTAGACATCCAAGTGGTGGTATTTAATGAACAGCCGGATATATAAACCTGGAGTTAAAGCACAAGTCCAGGGTGGAAATATAAATTTGGGAAGTGTTTGTCTTACAGATGAGTACAGATAGATCATAAAAAGTCCTGAGGACTGGGTTCCAGAGCCCTGAAAAGTTTAGTGGGAGACTGAAGAATATGTTGGTGAGGTAAGAAGTTCCAAAGAAGACAGTGGCATTTTAAAGCCATGTTACAAAAGTCTTTCAAAGAAAAAGGAATGATCAACTCTATCAAATGCTACTGAGAGGTGATATTAGATGGGGTCTAAGAGTTAACCATTGGATTTAGCAACATGGGGGTTAACTGGTAAATATGACCAGAGCATATCAGGTGGAGAGGAAGACTTATTGGTATGGATTCAACAGAAGATAAAGGAAGAATAATGGGAGACAACCCATGTAGATACTTCTTTTGAGGAGTCTTGCTATATAGGATAAAACTGAAGCATTAGCTTGAGGAGGACTTAAGATTAGGAGATATTTTTTAATTAGAGATAAATTTCAGCACGTTTGAATGCTGATGGAAAATGATCTGGTAAAGGGAGAAAAAGTGATGACTCAGAAGGCAAGCATGGAATTGCTGTTGTGATGTCTTTCAGTAAGGAAGAGGGCATGGGACCTAGTGGACAAGGGTAGGAGTTGCACTCAGACAAAAGCATGGATACTTCATCCATAATACGAGGCAAGCAGGAAGAGCATAGAGGTAAAGATGTGGGTATGTGATAAAGGTGGTAGTAGGAAATTGTGGAAATTTCTCCTTGATTGTTTCAATTTTTTCAGTGAAATAAGAAGTGATTTATAAATTTTAAAATCATAGTGGTAGATTGAATATAATCATATATCTGGAAAGCACCAAGGTTCCATTTGAAGTTAGTCATCATGAATTAAAAAGTTAGATCAACTAATAAATCATGTATCTTTTTGTACACATTGCCTTGTATTAATTTAAGAATAGAAATGTCTGGGATTTGGGTTCAAGAAAGGTTGGGGTTGTTTCAGGTGAATGTGATGAAGCCAGAGGTGCCAAAGGGAGTTGAAGGTGCATGCTGGAAAGTGAAGACATTTGCCTTAGGTCTTAAGAGAGATAGGGAAAAAACAAAGTAGGTGAGGGACAACAAAAAGGTTGTAGGATTATTGAACTGTAGGTCCAGGAAAATTTTATTATTGGATTTAGAGTTACTGAGCTTTTCCTGAACTATCAACAAGTTAGCCAATCAGTCAAAGACTGTAATTTTTGAATCCAAGTGTATAAAAGTGAATTGTATTGATCTAATCACAAGAGAATCTTAAGTTGAGTCAACTTCTAGTCATCCAGAATTCCTTCCTCCTACAAACAGGAATATGGAAAGAATGTCCCAATTTTGTTATGAACTGGAAAATACTACCTCCTAAATATAGGTAATATCACATAAACTGAAGAGGGCATGGTTTGCCACAAATATTCTCGAAGTTCAGCAATTTCTGTTTCTTAAATATTTGTAAATACTATCTATTAAACACAAAATTACTGTTTTCATCATTTTTTAAATTTGATCCCTTATCAACACTTCTAACTTTCCACCCTTTAGAGATAGTATACATATGCATTTTATATGTTTTCAGAATGCAGGAACCCCATCTATCCTTGATAAGATAAGAGCAAAAGTTAAACATAAACTTTTGGATGATTACATCATAATGAGGGAGCCTAGGAAATGTACAAGGGTGATACTTTTTATTCTATACTCACAATGGTACAAACGTATGTCCTCCTGGAACTGACATATAGAATCAAGCAATTCTGAGGCACAGCAGTCTTTTCTTTGGGATGAACATATGGTAAAAATTCTGTGAAAAAAATCCAGGAATTGCAAGGCTGTTTTCCAGCAATTTTGCAGAAAAATAGATATGAAAACAAGAGACATGCTCTTTGGTACTGAACCTTGGCTTTCTCTTGCTATGATTGGCATACCAAGATAAAACATTTCTACCATTCCCTCTGTATCATTTAATACCTACTTGAGGACCCATGAATAAAAATAAGAAATAAATATAAATGCTGAATCCATAATTGACTGTGAGACCCCTATCCTGGTGATAAAGCCTCTAGTGTTTATATATATTGTCACGGACTCTCAAATCGAAGACAGCAGAGGATGCCAGGTTGAAGAGCTAACGGATGGAATTACGCTATTATAACTTCTCATCTATCAAACTAAAGCACCTGGTACTTGTAGAAGTCCCTAGAAGTAAAGCTGTTAGAGGTAGTTTCTCACACCTCATTTTCCTATTCATATTTCTATTTCACCCTGCTTTTATGCAGACATACTCACGTTCTCAGTCATAAATCTTGGGCATAACTTCAGAAGGGATTATGTCCAAAAGGTAACATTTTTCACAAAAGTTTCAAATAAGCTGAATTCAGATATAGGGTAAGCTTCAGATATAGGGTAAGCTGTAGGCACACATGTCAGCAGGCATAGTTTATTTTCAGTGACCACTCCCCACAGAAACTTTGTACTTTAAATGACTAAAATATTCAGACAAAATATATGTAACAGTTTGGAAAATAGGCAGGCAGTATGTGATCCCTGAAGGAAGGGAAATAAGTGAGGTGCATTCTATCATTGTTTCAGCTTATTGCATAAAAGCAGGTTTTAGGTCACACGTTGGGGGTAGGAAACAGGGACCTGGTCTTACTGGGTAGAAGGGATAGAGTTCAGAGTTCAAGGAGGCCAGGCAGCTGGAATTCACAAGGCAGAATACCAGAGAGAAGAGAGCTATGTAGAGAGAGAGACCAAACTCTAGAGATCTGTAGAGGATTCCCCTTGTACCTTCAGCTGAATATTCATCAACACATCCACAGCAGGAAACTAGTAAGGCTGTAGAAAGAACTACCAAAAAGGAGCAGGTCGAGAAAATCGCAGAGACCCCAGAGAACTGGAAACAGTTTGATTTTCAAACAGTAGTGTGGAAAGACCTCTCAATATACAGAGAATTGAACAGAGTCCTCAAAATGGTAATGTCTCAGTAAAAGTCCAAATTAGTCTTATTACTAAGTCTTAAATTACTAAGGCCTCTCTGGATCTGCCTAACAAAGACCGAAAGCAAACCTTGAAAGGATCAAATTGTTTCCAAAAAACTTAACAACATCCTAGCACAAAGCCCCAACAGATTTAAAAGAATAAAAGAAACCCATCATTCCAAAAACCAAAATTCATAATATCTGACATCTAATCAAAATAAGGAGCAAACCAATCAATAGTGACAGACCTAGAAATGACATGAATAATTTAATCTGTAGGGAAGTATCTGACAGTAACATTTAGAAATATACTTCATATGTTCAAGAGAGTAGAGGAAAATGAACAGGGCAAAGAGAGATATCACATACACATACATATATATACTATACTATAGATACATACATGCATATAGATATAGAGATATACAAATCACACTTCTTGAGATGAAAATACACTAAATGAGATTGACAGAAGATTAAACACCACAGAAGAACCAAATGATGATCTTGAAGACATAAATAGAAACTATCTAAAATGAAACAATGAAAGGAAAATAAATGCATCGAGCATTAGTGAGTCAGAAGACAGCATTAAGCAACCTAACATACATGTGATTAGAATCTCAGAAGGAGAGAGTAGGAAGGTAGAATCAGGAAAATATATTTAAATAAATAATTGTGAGCAATTTTCAGAGCTTATAAAAATTATAAACACACAGATCCCAGAAGCTCAACAAAGCCCAAGTAGATGAAACATGAATAAAACTACAGTGAGATGCATCTTAATCAAACTGCTTAAAACAGTGACAGGCATAATTCTAAATGCAGAGAACAGAGGAACAGAGATAAGGATGCCAGCAAATTTCTCTTCAGAAATAATGCAATCTAGAGAACAGTGGAATATTACCTTTAAAATACAGGGGAAACTATCTACCCAAGGGAAAAATAAAGCTGAAATGAAGACTTTTAAAGAGATACAAAAGTTGAAAGAATTCATCACCAGAAGCACCTACACTATAAAAAATATTAAAATAACTCTTTCAAGCATAAGGAAAATAATACTAGATGAAAACCAGATCTAAAAAATGGAATGAAGAGTAATGGAAAGGGCAAATATACAGATAAATATGAAAGACATATTTTTCTTATGTTTAAACCTCTTTGGAAAATAAATGACTATTTAAAGCAAAAACAATAACAATGTTTTGTAGTTTATAACACATATAGATACAAAATGTATGACAACAATAATAAGAAAGCCAAGAGGGAGGAAATGGAAGGATACTACTGTAAATTTCTTATACTACATGAAAAGAAGAAGAATGTTTGAAGGTGCTCATGACTCTGTGAAAACATATACTATAAACACTAAAGTAACCACCATAAATAAACAAGCAGAAAAAAAGAGGGATAGCTAATAAATCAATAAAGAAGATAAAATAGAACTATGAAAACTACCAAATTAATTCAGAAGGCAAAAATAGAGAGAAAGAACAAGTGGAACAAATAAAAACCAACAAACAAATCAAACAAAATGATAGATTTAAACCTAATCATATCAATAATCCTATTAAATATAAATGGTCTAAATACCCCAATTAATGGCAATGATGATCATATTGGATAAAAAGGAAAAACTCAACTACATGCTGTCTACAAGAAATCCACTTTAAATATAAAGAAATAGATAGGTTAAAAATAAAAGGATAGTAAAAATTTCCATGCTAAACACTAATCAAAATAAAGCTAGAGTATCTATTTTAATATCAGACAAAGTAGAATTCAGAGCAATGACTACTACTAGGGATTGGTTACGAGGATTATTTCATAATGATAAAGGGGTCGATTCTTTAATAAGATGTAAAAATTCTAAACATTTATGCATCTAATAATAAGCTTCAAAATAAAAACAAAAACTGAAAAAACAGCAAGGAACAATAGAGAAGGCCACAATTATAGTTGGCATTTCAACATTCCATTCTCAATAATATGTAGGAGAATTAAATCAAAAGTCAGTAAGCATATAGAAGGCACAAATATTATTATCAAGAAAGTTGGCCTAGTAGATATTTGTAAAACATTCCACCTAACATTTTTTTCAAATACACATAAAGCTAAGACAAACTATGTTCTGAAAGTTCATAAACAGCTCTTAATAATTTTAAAATGATCAAATCTTACAAAGAATGTTCTTAACCAAATTGGAACTAAATTAGAAATAAATAACAAAAAGTTCTCTGGAAACTCCCAAACATAAATTTGAAAACAAATTTATAAATGACTTGTGGTTCAAATAAGAAATCACAAGAGAAATTAGAATATATGCTGAATTGAATAAAAATGATAATATGGCAAAATTTGTGGTATGCATCTTATTCAGTGCTTAAAAAAATTTTATAGCATCAAACATTTATATTAATAAAGTAGAAAGGTCTGCAATCAATTGCCTGCATTTTCACCATAAAGAGCTAGAAAAAGATTAACAAATTAAACCCAAAGTAAGATGAAGAAGTAAGGAATATAGATAAGAGCAGAAATCAAATAAATAAAACTAAAAAGAAAGAGAATCAATAAAAACAAAAACTCATTGTTTTAAAAAATTAACAAAAATAAGAAACCTCTATCCAGACTTAACAGGAAAAAAAAGACATAAATTGCTAACATCTGAATGAAAGAGAAACTATCATTACAGATATTATAGACATTTAATAGGTAGACAATAAAGGAATATTTTGAACAACACTATATTAATACATGTGATAACTTAGATGAAATGGAGAAATGCCTTGAAAAAGACAAACCACCAAATCTCACTCAAGAAGAAAGAGAAAACCTGGATATTTGTATATCTATTGGAAAAACTGAATTTCTAGTTAGATATCTTTCAACAAAGAAAAGTGCAAACCCAGATGACTTCACTGATGAATGCTACCAAACATTTAAAGAAGTAGTGATACCACTTTTATACAAGCTCTTCGCAAAAACAGAAGCAGGGGCATTTTACAAATCATTCTGTAAAGCTAGCATTACCATGATATGAAAACAAGACAAAGTCATTACAATAAAACAAACCCATACACCAATATTCTTCATAATTATAGACGTAAAATTAGCAACAAAATTTTAGCTGAATCTAAAAATATATAAAAATGGAAAGACATCAAGAGCACACTGGTCATGTGGTCTTGGTCACAACTATTTAACAATGTACTACAAAGGCAGGCACAGACAATGCATAAATGAATGTATATGGCTATGTTCCAATAAAACTTTATTAATGGGCACTAAAATCCAAATTTTACACAATTCTTACATTTTACAAAGTGTTATCGGTTTTTGAGTTTTTTCCCAACCACTTGAAAATGTAAAACCCATTCCTAGCTCATGGGCCATACAGAAACAGATGGCAGGCCAGATTTGGTCAATGGGACATAGTTTGCTGATCTCTGGTATGGAGCAACTAGAACTCTCACACATTGCTGGTGGGAACTGAAAATAGTACAACCACTTTGAAAACAATTTGACAGTTTCTCTAAAAGTTAAACATTCACCTACTATATGATTCAGCCATTTCACTCTTAGGTATTTATCCAAGAGGAAAGGAAGCATATAACCTCATAAAGACTTGTGCATGAACATTTGTAGCAGCTTTATTTGTAGTAGCCCCAAACTGGAAACAACTCAAATCTCCATCAACTGATGAATGCATAAACAAATTGTGGTATATCCATGCAGTGGTATCTCAGCCATAACAAGGAATAAACTATCAATACACACAACAACATAGATTGCATCTTAAAATAATCATGCTGAGTGAAAGAAGCCAGTTAAGAAAGAGTACATGCAGTATGATTTCATTTACATTAAATTCTATGAATGTAAACTTATCTATAGCAACAGAAAGCAGAACAATAGTTTCCTGGGGGACAGTTGGACAGGTGAAAGAAGCTTGGATTACAAACGGCTATAAGGGAACTCTTAGGAGTGTTAGAAATGTTTAGTGTGTTGACTGTGGTGATGGTATCACAAGTATAAACATATATTAAACTCATCAAACTGTATACTTTAAATATGTAAATTGCATTTTATGTCAACTATACCTCAATTACATTGCAAAATATAAACCTGTGCTCACAAATAATTTTATAAACTTTACATTCTACTCTAAATTTAAATTAATGGTTGCCCCTTTAGGGTAACTGCTTTTTAAAACTTCCTTCTAATTATAACAGTGGCCTTTAATTTCTTTAACATGGCACCAGGGTTTAGCAAGCAAATGGGAAATATACTTGGAGACTCAAGCATATAGTGGCCGATCATAATGATTTTTGAATTGAGGAGGGAATGTATTATGAGAGAAATATACATACAGTTTAAGCATTTACATTTTAGATTATTTATAAAACCAATCATCTAAGGAAGTAAGAAACTAGGATCCATCCTCTTTCTTTCCAGTTTGATTTCCTTTCCTTTTCAATTTTGATTTCTCAAGTCTTAAGATTTCCAATGAGAAAAGGTTAGTTTGTTGTAAATTATGCCAATTGGTGGATTGAGAGTGAACAGACTAAGTTGTACCACTAAAAATTCTATGTGCCAAGTTGGAATTTAGATATAATCTATCCCAACTCCTTCATTTTGTAGATCAGAAAACTGAGGTACAGAAAGGTAAAGTGACACTGTTAACACTTTTTAATGTTTTCTGTTACACATCAATCAGGTTTCAGCCAAGGTACCACTGGCAAGTAGTAGTAGGCAAACTTATTTATTTATATTAACAAGAAAAAATATGCAGTCATATCAAAGTTCTTAATGATCAGTGAATCATTGCCCTAGCCATTTTTCCTTCCTTTATGTATTAAAATTGCTAATACATGTACATATGAAATGTTGTACGTACAGTGATTTTGGTATACTAGATTGTTATATATTTCCTAATATGTTTCATTTTAAATGTTTGATATATGCACAAATTAAAAAATGTTGGATACATATAAATTAACACATTGGCCTTAAAATCAGTAACAATGGTTTCAGGTTTAGGTATGACCTCATCCTGAGAGATAAGATCAGCTTGAGGAGAGAACACAGTGTTTTCTATTACATGTATGATCCTATTTAAATTCAGTACTGATGAAAAGGTTGAAATAAATTTAATATCATTGCTTTCATTTATGTGGGTGAGCCCCAAATGGAAACTCTGAAGCCCAAATTGATTTAGAAAACCCTATTATTCTCATGTATTTTTTTCTTGTAAAACTTATAACCCAGCATGGTATTATTTCACTAACAAAAGCTTTGCAGGGTTATCTTTTCTGTCTGATTTGTATGGTAGTTCCATTGTCTCCTAGGCCTGCATTACACATTCTGAATAGGACCCTGTGAATGTAATTAAGGGTCACACATATAGTATAAAGAGTAGGGGATGAAGAACTAATTTCTGTTTTCCTTCCCTGGGCTACAGATTGGTTTTCAAGTTACTGTTCAATTCAGCAACACAGAGCTCAGAGGAAAAGACCAAACTGCTACAGCTGCTCTATATTATAAAGAGAGAGAGAGAGAGAGGAAGATTAGATTTTATTTGCACACAGAATGAACATCCACGGTCTGTACACTCTGGGAACAGCTCCACATTTTAGGTTAGGCAGGTTTTTTAATGTTCTTTATCTTTCTTTCCCAAGCTCTATTCAGTTCATGAACATCATTAAAACTTAGACAGAGTACCCTTCTGAGTCTCATTCGTGCAAACTGTGGACCACTCAAAGGAAGAACATAAAGGTGATATGGCCAGAAAACTGCACTCTGAGGGTGGTTATTAATGACATGAAGGAATTTGGGGAACAGGATTAAACCATGTCTACATTTAGCCACTCTCACAAATATTTTGACACCAAAATGTGGTCTTACTGTGATGTACACCTGACATTCACTGAGAAGACAAAGATTAAAATGCTTTTATAGACAAGAAAACATTAAAATGGGTGGGCCTATCTACTAATTGGAATATCACAGGCATTGATACTGGGGAAATTTGCTAACATATTTAAAATTATTTCATCATACAGAAAAGGGGACCTTAGTGAAATCTGTCATAGTTGTCATCTTGTTCTTATCCATAGTCAATTCGTTAGGTCTCCAGGAAATCAAATAAAACTAGATTGGCCATTTCTGCACGACTGAAGTCATAGGTTGGTGCAAAAATGTTTGCAATATCTCAATAACAAATCAATGGTACCACCTTAACTTATAAAACTCCTTACTTAGTTTTTGGATCTACTAGCTACACAACTTTAGTTGAAATTTTATAGATTCTGTTTTAGGAAAGGTTTTTCATTTCTGCCCTCTTCCCCAAATTGTCAAGGGGTCCAAGTTTGATTTTGTTCCCTCCTGCCTATAGTGTACTCAGTTCCTCCCATGTTGTCCCAAATGAGGTTCCACAGGAATCCAAGCAACATCTTTTCCTTTTTCCTATACTCCCATCAACTTTTATGCTGTCCTCATCCTTATCTACCTGCTCAAGATAACAGACTGAGGACATACATCTATTTTCTTCCTTCTCAAGAAGTAAATGACAAAAAGAATATTTGCAAATAAAAAGAAATCATAACAGTTCTAGCACAGTGGGAGGGGAGGGGAGGAGTAAGAAGAAGGACTAAACAAGAATCAGAAGTGAAGCACAAGTTTTACTGAAAGAAAGACAGTCTAGAGGAACTGGATCAATAAAGAAACAGCAGAGAGAAACCTTTGGGGAAGACAATTGACATATGAGTGGGTCATCCTTGTACTCTGAAAAGGCTCCCAAAACTGGAAGCAACAAAATGCACAACAAAACTTCACTGTGGGTAAACAATAATTGTTTTAAATTAAAAATATGAGGACATATTTTTTTAGAAAGCCAATGAATAGACAAAATAATGAAATGGGAAGAGCAGCAAGAAGCTTCTAACTTAAAAGACAAAATTGAGGAAATGTCCCAGAATGAAATTTAAAAGAGAATGAGTCAAAAAAAAAAAAAAAGTTAAGATTCATGAATGATATACAGAAGAGATTTAATAACATTCTATTAGGAATTATAGAAGGGCAGGGGGAAGGAAGAGGAAAAAGCAATAAAAACACATAAATACAAAATAATTTCCCTGAGCTGGAGAAGAGTAACAGCCTTCTAATAGAACACAACCACTAAGAATCAAGCAAAATATACCTTAAAGATCCACATTTGTACAGATCCTGATGAAATTACAGCATTTGAAGATACAGAGGAGGCAGAGGGGGCAGGTTCCCTACTAAGGACTGAGAATTACACCACCATCAGACTCATCATCAGCAACCTGGGCTGCTAGAAAACAAAAGAACTAAGTCTTCAAAGTATTAAGGAAAAAACCAATCGAAACACATTTAGGTTTCAAAAATTTTTTTAATTAAAATGGGGAGAGAAAGGAAAACCTCTTGTTTTCCTTTTAGAGCAAAGGTAGGCAAATATGGCTTGTGGGCCAAATTCAGCCTGCTTCCTGTTTTTGTATGGTCTGAAAGTTAAGAAGAGTTTTAACATTTTTAAATAATTTTTTTAAATCGGGGGCTTCCCTGGTGGCACGGTGGTTGAGAATCTGCCTGCTAATGCAGGGGACACGGGTTCGAGCCCTGGTCTGGGAGGATCCCACACGCCGCAGAACAACTAGGCCCGTGAGCCGCAACTACTGAGCCTGCACGTCTGGAGCCTGTGCTCCGCAACAACAGAGGCCACAATAGTGAGAGGCCCACGCACCGCGATGAAGAGTGGCCCCCGCTTGCCACAACTAGAGAAAGCCCTCGCACAGAGATGAAGACACAACACAGCAAAAATAAATTAATTAAAATAATAATAATAATAAATCGCATGTTCTTTAAAAAATATCTCTTTCATGAGACGTGAAAACCACATGAAATTCAAATTTCAGTGTACACTACTAAAGTTTTACTGGAACAAGGCCTTGCTCATTTATTTATGTATCATCTATGGCTGCTTTTGCACTACAATAGTGGAATTGTGACAGAGACTCTATGGCCTGCAAAATCTAAAATATTTACTCTCTGGCCCTTCACAGTGGCCACTCTTATTTTATTTTTATTTTTTGAATTTTATTTACTTTTTTATACAGCAGGTTCTTATTAGTCATCAATTTTATACACATCAGTGTATACATGTCAATCCCAATCTCCCAATTCATCACACCACCATCCCTCCACCCCCGTTTTCCCCCATTGGTGTCCATACGTTTGTTCTCTACATATGCGTCTCAATTTCTGCCCTGCAAACTGGGTCATCTGTACCATTTTTCTAGGTTCCACATGTATTTGTTAATATAAAATATTTGTTTTCCTCTTTCTGACTTACTTCACTCTGTATGACAGTCTCTAGATCCATCCATGTCTCAACAAATAACCCAACTTCATTCCTTTATATGGCTGAGTAATATTCCACTGTATATATGTACCACATCTTCTTTATCCATTCGTCTGTCGACGGTCATTTAGGTTGCTTCCATGACCTGGCTATTGTAAATAGTGCTGCAATGAACATTGGGGTACATGTGTCTTTTTAAATTATGGTTTTCTCTGGGTATACGCCCAGTAGTGGGATTGCTGGATCATATGGAAATTTTATTCTTAGTTTTTTAAGGAATCTCCACACTGTTCTCCATAGTGGCTGTATCAGTTTACATTCCCACCAACAGTGCAAGAGGATTCCCTTTTCTCCACACCCTCTCCAGCATTTGTTGTTTGTAGATTTTCTGATGACACCCATTCTAACTGGTGTGAAGTGGTAGCTCATTGTAGTTTTGATTTGCATTTCTCTAATAATTAGTGATGTTGAGCATCCTTTCATGTGCTTCTTGGCCACCTGTATATCTTCTGTGGAGAAATGTCTATTTAGGTCTTCTGCCCATTTTTGGATTGGGTTGTCTGTTTCTTTAATATTGCGCTTCATGAGCTGTTTATATATTTTGGAGATTAATCCTTTGTCCGTCGATTTGTTTGCAAATATTTTCTCCCATTCTGAGGGTTATCTTTTTATTTAATGGTTTCCTTTGCTGTGCAAAAGCTTTGAAGTTAATTACGTCCCATTTGTTTATTTTTGCTTTTACTTCCACTACTCTAGGAGGTGGATCAAAAAAGATCTTGCTGTGATTTATGTCAAAGAGGGTTCTTCCTATGTTTTCCTCTACGAGTTTTATAGTGTCCGGTCTTACATTTAGGTCTCGAATCCATTTTGAGTTTGTTTTTCTGTGTGGTGTTAGGAAGTGTTCTAATTTCATTTTTTACATGAAGCTGTCCAGTTTTCCCAGCACTACTTATTGAAGACACTGCCTTTTCTCCATTGTATACCCTTGCCTCCTTTGTCATAGATTAGTTGACCATAGGTGCGTGGGTTTATCTCTGGGATTTCTATCTTGTTCCATTGATCTATGTTTCTGCCTTTGTGCCAATACCATATTGTCTTGATTACTGTAGCTTTGTAGTATAGTCTGAAGTCAGGGAGTCTGATTCCTCCAGCTCCGTTTTTTTCCCACAAGACTGCTTTGTCTATTCAGGGTCTTTTGTGTCCCCATACAAATTTTAAGATTTTTTTCTTCTAGTTCCATAAAAAATGCCATTGGTAATTTGATAGGGATTGCATTGAGTCTGTAGATAGCTATGGGTAGTATAGTCATTTTCACAATATTGATTCTTCCAATCCAAGAACATGGTATATCTCTCCATCTGTTGGTATCACATTTAATTTCTTTCATCAGTGTCTTACAATTTTCTGCATAGAGGTCTTTTGTCTCCCTAGGTAAGTTTATTCCTAGGTATTTTATTCTTTTTGTTGCAGTGGTAAAGGGGAGTGTTTCCTTAATTTCTCTTTCATATTTTTCATCATTAGTGTACAGGAATGCAAGAGATTTCAGTGCATTAATTTTGTATCCTGCAACATTACCAAATTCATTGATAGCTCTAGTAGTTTTCTGGTGGCATCTTTAGGATTCTCTATGTATAGTATCATGTCATCTGCAAACAGTGACAGTTTGACTTCTTCTTTTCCAATTTGTATTCCTTATTTCTTTTTCTTCTCTGGTCACCGTGGCTAGGACTTCCAAAACTATGTTGAATAATAGTGGTGAGAGTGGACATCCTTGTCTTTTTCCTGATCTTAGAGGAAATGCTTTCAGTTTTTCACCACTGAAATGAAGTTTGCTGTGGGTTAGTCATATATTGCCTTTATTATGTTGAGGTAGGTTCCCTCTATGCTCACTTTCTGAAGAGTTTTTATCATAAATGGGTGTTGAATTTTGTCAAAAGCTTTTTCTGCATCTATGGAGATGATCATATGGTTTTATTCTTCAGTTTGTTAATATGGTGTATCATATTGATTGATTTGCATATATTGAAGGATCCTTGCATCCCTGGGATAAACCCCACTTGATCATGGTGTATGATCCTTTTAATGTGTTATTGGATTCTGCTTGCTAGCATTTTGTTGAGGATTTTTGCATCTATATTCATCAGTGATATTGGTCTGTAATTTTCTTTTTTTTTTTTTGTAATATCTTTGTCTGTTTTTGGTATCAGGATGATGGTGGCCTCATAGAATGAGTTTGGGAGTGTTCCTTCCTCCGCAATTTTTTGGAAGAGTTTCAGAAGGATGGGTGTTAGCTCTTCGCTAAATGTTTGATAGAATTCACCTGTGAAGCCATCTGGTCCTGGACTTTTGTTTGTTGGAAGATTTTTAAAAACAGTTTCAATTTCATTACTTGTGATTGGTCTGTTCATATTTTCTCATATTTTCTATTTCTTCCTGGTTCAGTCTTGGATGGTTATACCTTTCTAAGAATTTGTCCATTTCTTCCAGATTGTCCATTTTATTGGCATAGAGTTGCTTTTAGTAGTCTCTTAGGAAGCTTTGTATTTCTGCGTTGTCTGCTGTAACTTCTCCGTTTTCCTTTCTAATTTTATTGATTTGAGTCCTCTCCCTCTTTCTTGATGAGTCTGGCTAATGGTTTATCAATTTTGCTTATCTTCTCAAAGAACCAGCTTTTGTTTTACTGATCTTTGCTAGTGTTGTCTTTGTTTCTATTTCATTTATTTCTGCTCTGATGTTTATGATTTCTTTCCTCCTCCTAACGTTCGGTTTTGTTTGTTCTTCTTTCTCTAGTTCCTTTAGGTGTAAGGTTAGATTGTTTGAGATTTTTCTTGTTTCTTGAGGTAGGCTTGTATAGCTATAAACTTCCCTCTTAGAACTGCTTGGAGAATGTTCCATGCACACTTTAGAAGAAATTGTAATCTGTTGTTTTTGGATGGAATGTCCTGTAAATATCAATTAAATTTATCTGATCTATTGTGTCATTTAAAGCTTCTGTTTCCTTATTTATTTTCATTTTTGATGATCTGTCCTTTGGTGTGAGTGAGGTGTTAAAATCTCTCACTATTATTGTGTGTATGATGTCAATTTCCTCTTTTAGAGCTTTAGCTATTGTCTTATGTATTGAGTTGCTCCTATGTTGGGTGCATATATATTTATAATTGTTATATCTTCTTCTTGGATTGATCCCTTGATCATTATATAGTGTCCTTCCTTGTCTCTTGTAACATTCTTTATTTTAAAGTCTATTTTATCTGATATGAGTATAGCTACTCCAGCTTTCTTTTGATTTCCATTTGCATGGAATATCTTTTTCCATCCCCTCACTTTCAGTCTGTATGTGTCCCTAGGTCTGAAGTGGGTCTCTTGTAGACAGCACATAGATGGGTCTTGTTTTTGTATCCATTCAGCAAGCCTGTATCTTTTGGTTGGAGTATTTAATCCATTCACGTTTAAGGTAATTGTCCATATGTATGTTCTGATGACCATTTCCTTAACTGTTTTGGGTTTGTTTTTGTAGGTCCTTTTCTTCTTTTGTGTTTCCCACTTAGGGAAGTTCCTTTACCATTTGTTGTAGAGCTGGTTTGGTGGTGCTGAACTCTTAGCTTTTGCTTGTCTGTAAAGCTTTTGATTTCTCCATTGAATCTGAATGAGATCCTTGCCCGGTA
Source organism: Neophocaena asiaeorientalis asiaeorientalis (assembly GCF_003031525.2). Classification (NCBI taxonomy): domain Eukaryota; kingdom Metazoa; phylum Chordata; class Mammalia; order Artiodactyla; family Phocoenidae; genus Neophocaena; species Neophocaena asiaeorientalis. The sequence continues at coordinate 1,605,110 of NW_020175532.1, read as the reverse complement.
GAGTAATCTTGGTTGTAGGCTCTTCCCTTTCATCAGTTTAAGTATATCATGCCACTCCCTTCTGGCTTGTAGAGTTTCTGCTGAGAAATCAGCTGTTAACCTTATGGGAGTTCCCTTGTATGTTATTTGTCATTTTTCCCTTGCTGCTTTCAGTAATTTTTCTTTGTCTTTAATTTTTGCCAATTTGATTACTATGTGTTTTGACGTGTTTCTCCTTGGGTTTATCTTGTACGGGACTCTCTGCGCTTCCTGGACTTGGGTGGCTATTTCCTTTCCCACGTTAGGGAAGTTTTCAGCTATAATCTCTTCAAATATTTTCTCTGGTCCTTTCTCTCTCTCTTATCCTACTGGGACCACTATAATGCGAATGCTTTTGTGTTTAATGTTGTCCCAGAGGTCTCTTAGGCTGTGTTCATTTCTTTTCTTTCTTTTTTCTTTATTCTGCTCCACATCAGTGAATTCCACCATTCTGTTTTCCAGGTCACTTATCCGTTCTTCTGCCTCAGTTATTCTGCTATTGATTCCTTCTAGTGTAGTTTTCATTTCAGTTATTGTATTTTTCATCTCTGTTTGTTTGTTCTTTAATTCTTCTAGGTCTTTGTTAAATATTTCTTGCATCTTCTCTATCTTTCCTTCCATTCTTTTTCTGAGGTCCTCATCATCTTCACTATCATTATTCTGAATTCTTTTTCTGGAAGGTTGCCTATGTCCACTTCATTTAGTTGTTTTTCTGGGGTTTTATCTTGTTCCTTCATCTGGTACATAGCCCTCTGCCTTTTCATCTTGTCTATCTTTCTGAGCCACACTTATTTTAGATCCTTTGTTTTTCAAACTACATTCAGGTTAATCTACTTCCCCCCAGCCCCCCCAACAAATTTATACAATCCCGTGTCCTGTTTCCTCAGGGCTGTCTAAATCTTGATAGGTAACATGAATAACAGTAAATACCTTAGTAGGAATCAAATAAACAAGCTAAAAGGTAAAAGAATTCTCACTAAAATGAACTCAACAACCAATATGAAGGCAAATTAAAGACATTTTGGAGCATGCATGGACTTCTAAGTTATACAACCTCTCAAGACAACATTCCAAATCAGCAAAAGAGTAATACAAGAAAAAGGATAATGTGATACAGAAGGAACAGTGGCAGCAAAATATGATCTCGTTAGATAAAAAGAGAGCAGAAAGGAAATTAAAAAGAAATGCCTTGAATCTCTGCACACAAATCATTCTCATTTGAGCAGAGATTTAATGACAGAATCATATTCCTTTCTCTATCAGTTCAGTCATACAACATAGATCTAGAGTGAATTACACATATATAACAAGAAACTGAAAATAATGCTTTTATTCTGTTTAAGCTATTAGACAACCTATGAATAAAGAAAATGAGAATTATTTATATTTATGTCAGAATATAAATTTCACATAACTTGACAGTGAAACAATAATAATATAGTTAACTAAAATCAGAGGTAAGTAGGGTTATGATGTTCAAATCTTCATATTTCTAGAACTGTCTGAAGTTTGTCAAGAAATAAAAGTTGAAATAATCGCTACCAGAAATATTAACTGTGGTTACCTACGGAGAATGTGTGAAAAACGCTTACTGTTTATTTTAATTTTAGACACTTTATTGTTTCACTATGTGTACCCAGGATGACAAGTACCAAATCTTGTTTCCCATTCTCTCAGACCTGCTTAACATTTTGATGGGTAATGAGGGTAGCAACAAACACATTAGTACACATTAGCATGGATCAAATAAACAAGTTAAAAGACAATATAATTTCAACTAAACTGAACTAGTTTCCATATGTCCCTCATAGGCTGGAGCTGGGAATAGAATTTCACTTCCTGTGAGGGCGAAGTGGGAGAAAGAGACACCCTGGTCTGTGTAGCATTTTGCTAGCCTTTCAGTGGTATCCTGTAGGTAGGAACAGATTTCTTTGAGCCAAGGCTATTCTGGGGTCAAACAATTACAGAAAATGATCAGTGGGAAGCAGAGAATGCTTGAGTAAAATGATGGTTATTCCTGGGTTAAGCCTATACATTAAATTTGGGTCTGACAGCTCAGGTGGGCATGTAGATAAATGGATGACCATTCTTAGGGTGGAAGTGAATCAGGATCATTTCTAGGAGACTGATGTGGATTTTGGCCACTCAGTAATGATGTCTGGAACTGTATTTATTCCAAATATTCTGGAACCAGCCAAGGATGTCGTAAATTAACCTACCTCATGAAAATGGCCACTGAAGGAGTCCTGGCTTTTTTTTTTTTTTTAGAATTTTCTTTTTAAATTTTCTTTATTTTGGGCTGCGTTGGGTCTTCATCGCTGTGCGTGGGCTTCCTCTGGTTGCAGCAAGTGAGGGCTATTCTTTGTTGCAGTGTGCGGGCTTCTCATTGCAGTGACTGCTCTTGTTGCGGAGCACAGGCTCTAGGCACACGGGCTTCAGTAGTTGCAGCATGTGGGCTCAGTAGCTGTGGTGCACGGGCTTAGTTGCTCCGTGGCCTGTGGGATCTTCCGGACCAGGGATCGAACCCGTGTCCCTTGCACTGGCAGGTGGATTCTTATCCACTGTGCCACCAGGGAAGTCCCAGAGTCCTGGCTTCTTGAAGTCAAGATCTCTCCTTAAGGTTGCACGTCAGGCTAAAGTCAAACTAGCTCCTACTGAGTCCAGGGAAATGGCTCACTCAGCATGAAAAAAGTACAACCCAGCAGGTTTCTTGCCTTCAAGTGTTTTTCTCTGACCAAAGCAATGTGAAATGGAAAGAGAATATCAACCAAAAACAAATAGTTCAAGCAAATGTCCTTTGCAGATAAACTACCTGGAGAGCCAGGCTGATTTTCATGGCTACTCTCCTCTCAGCCCTGTCATTTCTTGTCTTCACCCAAACCTATGGGATAGGGATCTATCTTGCAGGGTTCATGCTTTGTTTATTGTCCATTCGTCTGAACAATTTCATGAGAAAATCTAAATACTTGAGGGGATTTTTCCCTGCTTGTTTTTATGGACTTTGGCCTTGCAGTATTTTAAAAGTCATTTTTGTTTCCAATTATCACTGCCACTGACTTACTGAATTCTACTTCCTTTGGCTTTTTCCCACTTCCTCTCCCCTTGAGCAGTTGTTTGTTTGTTTGTGTGTGTGTGTGTGTGTGTGTGTGTGCTTGAGGAATAAAGTTCTGACTCTCTCTCTCACCTCCTTACTCCAGTTAGCTTCCCCCTGCTGGTCCCAACTGCTAATCGGACCATTTCTCTGCATTAAATTACAGAATTATCCTGAGGCAACAAAACTTCAACATGAATGTTTCTTTCCAGTTCAAAGTATTTTAGGCACTAGGTGAATGCCTAGTGAGAGTTCACCCCAAAATGTACACAGAAGTATTCTTTAGGGTTTAATTTAAGCTATGAAAGCAAAAGATAAAGAAGTATTACTTCACCAACATGTGTTCTCCTCCTTTGCTTGGTGTTTATCAGTACTTCAAGGTCATCCTCAGATACTGGCAGCATCAGACACATTCTACAACTTCTGTTAACAAACAGCCCTTATGAGTCCCTCTCCTTAGCTTTGCAGGATCCCTCTTTAACCTTCTGTGAGTGAAAAATACTAGACAGCCTTGCTTCTTCTTTCCACTGTCTTTCAGATTTGCTCCTGAATCTCTGCTGAATTCTATTTGAATAATTCATCCAACTCAATTTTTACTGAGTGACTAATGTGCTAATTAAAAGAGAAGTCATTTTAAGGTTGGATTGGGTGCTCATTACTAAACATCACTATAAAATATTCATATTATATTTGAGATTTGGGGGGGAATGTGGAAAGGACAGACATGTATAAGCATGTTAATACGTTTTCAGAAAGCATGAGCCGAATCACCATTTTTCTGATTCTGGGAGTGTTGTTGTTATAAATCCTGGGCTCTGCCATTTCTTGCTGGGTAAAAATGCATTTAGGTAATGGATGATACAATTTAAAACAAAAGGATCCAAAAATTGCATCTCTGCCTAAATCACTCAAGTGTCTAAAGAGCAATTGGATCCAGTAAACAAGGCTATCTTGATTCCAGGAAGGTCTCTTCATTTTTTAAGCCATGCCTTGAATATATCAACACATTTCTGCATTTTATTGTACCTTTATATGTATCTGGACACACAATCGTAGAAATAAGGCCACCTCTGTTTGACAAGGAAATGAGATTTTAGTGACAATTGTTTAAAGTACTATGTGATATTATGCAGGCAAATGGTCTTTTGACCAAAGAACTTTCCCTAAAAGTCATGGTCTAAAAGCTCTGAAAAGCATATTTGAAATCTTTAGTAAGTGACATTCCAATACACTGACTTCTCAGATAGTCTTGATTAGACTTCCTATCTAAAAGTAGAGTAAAACCTTGATTAATGGAAATGCTTGAAAAATGGGATGTTCTGGCTAATTTAATTCTGTGATGAAACAGACACCTCTTTCTATTTCCATTTTTATTACCAAAAATCTTTCTCAAATACATGATTTCTCTTTCCTTAATACCATAGGGATCAGAAATGCATTTTTCTTTGATCACTGAAAATTATGGAATTATCATTGTGAACACCTAGGATCATCATAAATTCCAATACACAAAATTAGGATTATAATATATATGTTGCAAGTTATGGATTTCATAATGTCTCTACAAGTTTATTAATCTGGCTTTTCACCCTTTTTTCCTTAGAGAGTATTTAATATAAATAATTGGATTGCATTATCTAGTTCATCAAGATTTACTGTGTAATATTCTCAGATATTAGTAACAGACTCATTCTCGCCTGATAAGCCAGTACCTGGGAGCTGAGTAACACTTAAGGAGGCACACAGGATGCCCTGAACATTGTAGCTATTTGGCATTAAATGGAGACACAATCTAAGTGCTTTAAAGTTATGGGAATAAAAGTATTAATAGGAAGGTAGAGCCTCTGCAAAGTGGATACAAAGTGGATTTAATCAAATATCTCATGGTTGTAACTGAGAGTAAGGGGAAGAATGACTGTTGTTTCATAATACTACAGTACTTCATGGGAAGTATCAGAACATCTAGGGCTTTTGTGCAGAAGGCTTCTTTTTGAAGATCAGCATTAACCTGGAAGCTGCTTTCTCTCTGCCACAAACCCAGAGGGCTCTATAACTCCTCCCACCAAGACTGGAGATTAGAGAGATACCCTCACACAGTGCTGAACTAAGTTAGACAGATAATAGTCAAATCAAGATGTTTAGATTTGAAGGAAGGGATTTTACAGGGAAGGCAAACTTCCTTGGAAATAAAAAGAACAAAATAAATAATTCTGAACATAGTATAAACTTGGAGGAATTCCAAACAGAGAAACTAAGAGCTTTAATGTGAATATTATTAAAAAGTCCTGCCAATTATAAGAAAGCAAGAATTATAAAAAGTAGAATAGCGAAAAGTAGAATAGAATATTAAATGATACAGAGCAGGGAAATATAGCACTGCAAACCTGTGATAGTGAGAATAAAGTGAAACTCTGGATGAAGGCAGAGTCATCACCCTTAGTCACAACTGCTTAAGTAGAGTCTACCAATTAAGTAGAGTCTACCAAAGTGATGCTTTGAAAGGTCATATGGTGGGGTGAGAGGACTAAGGCTTGGGTTCCGGCCTAAGTTTAGACCCTTTCTGAACTTACATTGGTAGATCTTCAGCAAGTTATCTGACCCTAGTTTCCCATAATGACCTTAATAAAGTTACCTATTTGTTTTTTTATTAAATGGAAGATTCTTTAAATTGTATAGTGCTTTACAAGGTTATGTGTTTCTTGATATTGTTGTTTCAGGATGAAATAAGACATGTACAATGCAATCTTGTATGAAGTGCCCAAAGCCTATTACCTATGGGACTGCTGCTGCTTCTGCTGTAACTATGACTAAAGATGTAAACAAAGTGCATAATGACTGTGGAGGAGAACACCGCTTTCTCTGCCTGGAAGAGATAGGAATGTTTCACGTAAGAGATAACCTTTGAGCTGGGTCTTGAGAAATGAATAGGAGTCTACCAGATTGAAAAAAGATAGAGATTCTTTCAAGGAGTGGGAGAGATGTGGGAATATGTGTAACGAACAAACAAACAAACAAAAACACAAACACATGCACACGGAAGTTTAGAAAGAATAAGGAGCAGTGTTAGAGAAGTTATTATTTTAGGTATTTGCACACAGGGATGCACAAGATATTTTACAAAGAAACTTCATAGAAATTATTTCATTTGATTTTCATAGCAGATTTGATAAAATAGGTAAGTAGTTTTTACAAATGGCAGAGCTATGTCTCAGAGGAAAATTTTCCCTAGGACAAAATATTTAATAACTAATTATCTGATGCATGATCCCAACCATACAAAGGTCAGTGAGAGTCAGGGACTAGTTTGTTTGAATTTGTAGAAACTGTGTTGTTTAGGTCTACAGCTGGCTGAGCGCTCCCTCCTGAGTAGTAAGTTAAGATTAGAGTCAAAGATGTGACCTAGTTCAGTTGAGAACACTGAGGCCATATGCAACAGAGACCTCAACACCAAGAGTTCAAAGCTAAGTGAAACTAGAGTATAAACAAAATCACTGGGGGATTAGGCAAACAGGAACCCTGGGTATTAACTTCAAACATAGGCCGGTATCCAGGAGTTGCTTTTGAGGGCTGGCACATACGTGGTGTATGAAACAGTCAGGCTCATTTAGAGTTCCAAGAAAGAGACTGAAGAACTTAATAGGAGCCTAATAATTCTAATACATAAATAAACCTCCTAGGGAATGACTTAATAAACTCCAAGTTTTAAGAATCATATAGAACACTTAGAAGGAATGTTAACTATCATCCAATTCAACTCCCACATTTTACAAATGAGAAAGCTCATTTGCCAAGAAGTCATAAAATAGGAAACCTACAATAAAACCTCAGGCCTCCTGTTTCCTAATCCAATGCTCTGTAGTATCGCAGCAGGAATCATGGATTACGGTATTTTTTTCTGCCTAGATTCTGCCAGCATGCTCTACTTGCAAATACATCGTCTCCCTTTCCCACCCCTATCCCCATGTTTCTAAGAAATACAGGGAGGTGAGGATCAAAATGGAGATGCAGAAACTCTAGCAGACAGAAAGAGCAAGAGACTTGGTTAAAAGTATTTAGGAATGTTCATGATGTAGAACCAGGTCTTCCATATCTTGGTCCATGCTATTTACCTCTACCCTACACATTCTTTCCTCAGATGCCCACAAGTTTAGCAACTGAAATTCTATACCTTGGCTTTGCTATGTGCCCTGGCCAAGGGCATTGTTAAATAATGTTTTGTATCAGCCTCACAGATAAAACTATTATGAATATCTTCACTAATTAAGGATGAAGAAATTTATTGTATAAAGTAATGCATTTATAAGATGTGGAATTGTCTCAATTTTCTTTCTGCCAGTACTTCTTCTATTGATATTTTAAGAAGACTAGAGCAGATTTAAAATGTATTTTTAGAATGAGGTGTGCAAATATGAAGTGTAAATATAAATGTATTTTAACATATTAAAGTCAATGAAGAGGGACTTCCCTGGTGGCACAGTGGTCAAGAATCTGACTGCCAATGCAAGGGACATGGGTTTGATCCCTAGTTCAGGAAGATCCCACATGCCGTGGAGCAACTAAGCCCGTGCACCACAACTATTGAGCCTGCACTCTAGAGCCCGCGAGCCACAACTACTGAGCCTGTTCAGTGTCACAACTACTGAAGCGCGTGCGCCTAGAGTCCATGCTCCACAACAAGAGAAGCCACTGCAAAGAGAAGCCCGTGCACTGCAACGAAGACCCAATGCAGCTAAAAATAAATAGATAGATAGAAGCAATGGGATAATATATTAAAATGTTAAAAAAATAAAGTCAATGAAGAAAAAAATTACAATTTGGAATAAAAAGATATATCAATTAAACACAGGAAAGATACCAGTTGCATAAAGACAACTTAATAAAGCTTGTAAAGGGGACTCAAAGAAAACAACAGCATTTTACAAATACTGCAGCGAGAAAAGAAGTACCAAAGAGAAAATAGGTCCACTAATAAATGAGGAGCATGAAATTAATGATGAGTCTAAAATGGTAGAGATAATGAACTCATTTGTAAAATTGGTCCTTAACATGAAAAATGAAGATAGGAAGTTTGAACAATTAAGAAGTAATGAAAACCTTGCAAAAATAGCTGCTGACAAAGAAACAGGAAAGAAAAGGCCAATTCTATTTTGGGCTGGATCAAAAGAATTATCTCATGGCAGTGAGGAAAGAGGGTTTTTATTATGTCAGTGATAATGTACCTAAAATCCTATTATAAGTTTGTGGTCACATTGATCGTCTCATTCTCATATAGAAGACGAGTTAAAGAGACAAGAACTTATGGAGTTACCACTTGTCAGGTTTGCACTAGAAGAAACTAGATATACCATATCTAAAAGGATGAAAAGTGAAACGTTGTTTCTGTGCTGTTTCCACCCTCCAAGCAGTCTTGGTAGACATGGTGCACTTGTGAACAGCTGAAAATGTGTTTTGCATATACAAAATGTGCTTTAGTTTTTTCTTGAGTTAAAGTGGTGAAAGTTGAAGAAATGTTGAGCAACAACCTTACATAGGGCAGCAGAAAGCAAGATACGATGATATCATGATAGATTACCTTGTCTGTCCAGTGAATATCTGCTTTCTACTTGTTGACGGGTAGTGTAGAAGCTATATGTCTGTGAAAAATACACAAAGAAATACTTTGATATCAAGAAATACTCAATACTTGCATATCAAAGTTTAACTGTCTCTTCCTGATGCTCTTCACTGATTCCATCAGGTGTTAGTTATGTTTTAAAAAAAGATGATGCCACTTTATGCATCTCTTTATCAATCTTTAATACTATACATGAGGCCGAAGCCTCCCAATAAAAGAACAACAGGGGGAGTGCAAGATCTGATGGAGCCAGGGCACAATAATATAGAATGGCCTTTCTCCTTCCTCCCACCAAAAACTTTTGGACCCGTGCTTTCAATGGAAACACACATCAGATGACATCATCAAGATACAAAATGTATGCTATATAGAAATTAAATGCATTGGCAACTTTTAATTGATTGATTCAACAAGTATTTATTGAGCATATAATATATGCTAGGGAAGACCTGCAAAGGGGTGGATGAGACTTGAACTAAGATATGATTGACAAGAAGTCAGCCTTTCTGAAATCTGGGAAAACAACCCTCTAGGCAGAGGAAACAGCAAATGGCAAAAGCAAAGGCTTTAAGGCAGGAGTGAACGTGGTTGAGTCTGAGAACTTTTAAGGACAGCGTGGTTGGAGCATGTTCAATGAGAGAGGAGAAAGCTCCTAGATGATGTGAGAAGTAGGCAGGGTCCTGCTGTTCTTGATTTCTGCTTTACAAGAAACAGTCCAAGTACAGTGCCTGTTTCTGCACACCGCATTAAAAGGCTGTTACCACGTGTATTCAAAAGGGTCTAACTATAAAGCCACCACACTCTGAAACGAAAGGAGTATTTAGTGCTCTCACAGATTTTGCTCTTTAAGGAAACATTAATCAGTCTGTGTATGTAATTTGGAGAGCAGTGTAAATTTGGACAGGGCTTGTTTATAATTGGGTACTAATGTGGGAGTATTGCGCTAATGAAAGAGTCAAGAGGGAGGCAGAGGCTGCTCTTTAATAGATAGTTTGTAATAGTAGTAATTGTAGACCCAGCAATTTTGCTTAACAATTGCTCTGTTGGTTGGTTTGTGAAGGCCTGTTACATTTTTCTACGGCATCTTTTCAATCATGGTGCACGGTAGTGAATTGGCCTAGGTTTTAGTTGGGGGATGGATTCCTGGAGTAGTTATTTCCTTTTATGGGTAGGATGTCTCAGGAAACAGGTGCCCTAGGTGATGCCAAATGTCACTACACAGCACAGTAACGGTAGAGGGTAACTGCCTCTGTAAATGAGAGGCAGTGGGGAGGTGGTAACCCTGGGGGCTGCATTACCAAGGCAGCTTCTGCACACTTGGGGGTCACTGTTTCTTGCTCTACGCCTTGCCCTGGGCCAGGAGCTTGGAGCCTTGATCTTGAAGAGAAATGAATGAGATGAAAGTTGGAATTCAGTAAAGGTAGTCACTGCAGTGTAAAAGAGAAAAAGTACAGAACTGGGGTTATAAATATTCGTGTCGGAATTCCAGCTCTGCTACTGACTAGCTATTACCTTGTGTGAATAATTTAAGCTTTCTGCACTTCAGCAATACGGATAATAAAATCTAGTATTGTAAAGATTAAATAAATGAATATGTAAAGTGCTCAGTTACAGGGCCTAGCTCACTGAATCAAGTTATTATTTTTACTGTCCACTTTTCAGAAAAATATTTTAAATGTTTTCACTTAAAAATCTAGAGGTATACTTACAAACGTATAGGAATCTAAAAACATAAATTTGAATGAAAAAAGCCAGTTGCCTATGACTGTATAAAGCATGACAGAATGTATACAGAGATTTTAAAAACCAAAAATACTACTATATACAGTTGACCCTAACATGGGTTTGAACTGCATGGATCTACTTCCACATGCATTTTTTTCAATAGTAAATACCACAGTACTACACGATCCATGGTGGATTGAACCCGTGGATGCAGACCACCAAACGTAAAGTTATAGGAAGATTTCTGACTGCCGGGAAGGGGGGATGAAAGGGGGTCATCCCTAACCCACATGTTGTTCAAGGGTCAACTGTACAGGTTTCTCCCACTATTTGAAAGTACAGTGTTCCTGTGAAAACTTTTGTTAAGGTGAAATGGCATAAAGCAAAGAAACAATTACCTTAGGACTCATCTTGCTAATGGATGCACGGAATAAATCGAGACAAAGATAGATGCTCACAGACACAGTTCAGAGCTATGGCAGTTTGATGCTGAGATGCTGAGTGTCATTCCCAGAGAAGGAGCTTGGCAGTGCCATTCTCACTGCTCAGGGTGCACTGCCTCTATAAGGGCTCACTGCAAAACCATCGCTGAATGCTATTTTCCCTTTTTTCCTAAAAGCAAAAGTCCTCTTCAATTTCTTCTGGTTAGCGAAAACAGGTACTAATGTAGGTCTTTCGTAAAAGCGAAGTGGTATAAAGCAAACTTTCGAAAAGTAGGGGATACCTCTGTTAGTTACGGATTAGAGAAATAAATGAGAATGATAAATTCCACATTCAGGATGGTGGTTTTCTCTTCAGGAAGATAAAAGAAAGGGTGGGGAGTAATGTAAATGATAGGGGAGAAGTATAGAGGATGGGGCACAGCTTTAACTGTCCTGAAATGTTTCACTTCTTAGGCTGAGTTGTGGGGATATGGGTATATATTACTTATTATATCTCTTCATAGGCCTGTTAAGTTTTCAATTATTTAATCGTTCACTTCTGTTTATTCTATGTTATAGGAAATATGAAGTCATTAAACACATAGGAAGAGTATCCCTGAGCATTAATACACAGTTTGCTAACATAATACTTTACAGATACTTTTGTGTACATTATCTTTCAGGACCTACAAAGGTCAACACATTTAGGCAAAGTAGTGTGGTAGAAAAACATGCAGCTTTAAGTTCGAGCAGGCTCAAAACTTGGCTCTGGTGACTGGAGCCCAGCCCTGTGATTTTAGACAATGTCCTTGGCCTCTATGATTTAGTTTCTTAATCTATAAAACTAGAATAACAATACTTACTTCATAGGGGTTGTGATGATTCAATAAAATAGCACACTGACCCTGTATATAGAAGGCTCTCAACTAATATAAGCTTAACTAATACCTTCCTAGAGAAACCCACAGGGACACTATGAAACTCTGCTGTCGTCCCTCCTGGGTAAATGTGAATTTTGAGTTGTTTAAATATAATTCGAGGCAGCAATACAGTATTTTTTTAAATCACCAGAGCAGAGGTCCAATGCCACCTAAAAGTCTGGAGGGGGAGTTGGACATGGGGATTGGAGAATGAGTCAGAGGACTAACATCATTTAGGAAGAATTAAGTCGGTTATTACTTTGCTTATGTGATATCCACGTTCTATCACCGACAGAGTCAGGAGAAGAGATAAACTGAATCTAAGTAAATATAACAGATAAAATGAAGTCACTTGAAAAAATACAGCATCAACTCAGCCCGGAACACAGGATTCATTTTTCTCTGAGAAAGCTTCCTACCGCAGCAGGATACTAGCACCAGAGAATCTAACAAAATAGAGACCTAAGCTTTCTTCTCCTTAAACCATTTCCCACTTCACCTTTGTAATCCCTCTTTCTCTCTGTCTCTTCCCTCTCCCTCCCTCCGTTTGTCTTCCCCACCACCCCCCACCCCAGCTTGTAAGAATGCACCATTAATTCTGGATGAGGAAGCACATTGGATAAGGAATTCTTCAAACCTGAAATACTACAATTATTAGACAATCTATATGCTAATCAAAGTATAACCTACGAATAAAGCAAAAGAAACGTAAGGGTAAAACCATGAGTCATAAACCGGTTCATTAAAATGGGTGACCTTTAACTATGCCTCATTGGCATTTTCTCCTCACAAAATATGACCACTTATATAAGACACCATGAAATTACATACCTGTAAGGTTAGTTTTGCTCTTTGCAGATGGGGCTGCTCACACTAGAAATTAGAATGTTTTGTATCCAAGTGCGTGCTTTTTAAAGAAACCTAAAAGTATGTTTGAATTTGGGGTTTGAAGTATGAGGGTAAGAACAGAGAATTTACACACACACACACACACACACACACACACACACCCTTTTTCTTTAAACTACTTTCATCGAGAGTTAAAGGGAACTGATACATTCTTGTTGCTTTGATTTTCATATCAAACAATAAAGTAAATAAGCTATATCCTGATGGTATTTGTAGCAACAACGAGAAAGTCTAATCTTCTTTATAAAAAGCAAAATTGTTAAGATCAAAATATTTGATATTATGCAATATTAGTAAAGATACAGAGAAACAGGCATTCTCAAATGTTATTGGTAGGAGAATGCCCTTTGGAAAGCAATTTGACAATAATTATAAGTATCAAATTTTAATTGCACTTACCCTTTCATACAGCATATTCACTTCTAGGAATATAGTCTACAAATGTACTCACTCACACAAAGGGTATTAGTGAAGCAACGTTTTAGGAACAAAAGAATGGACACAACCTATATGTCAATAGATAAGGTTGTTTTAGTAACAAAAGAATGGACACAACCTATATGTCAATAGATAAGGTACTGGCCAAATACATTAGTACAGCTGTAACATGGAATACATTTCTGCCATTAAAAAGAATGAAATAGCCCTCAAATGTACTGTATTGAATGATCACCAAGATACATATTTAAGTGAAACAAGCAAGATTAAGAAACAATTTAGGGTTTCCTTGGTGGCACAGTGGTTAAGAATCCGCCTGCCAATGCAGGAGACACGGGTTTGAGCCGTGGTCCGGGAAGATCCCACATGCTGCGGAGCAGCTAAGCCCGTGTGCCACAACTACTGAGTCTGCGCTCTAGAACCTGCAAGCCACAACTACTGAGCCCGCATGCCACAACTACTGAAGCCCATGCGCCTAGAGCCCATGCTCTGCAACAAGAGAAGCCACCGCAATGAGAAGCCCACGCACTGCAACGAAGAGTAGCCCCCGCTCACCACAACTAGAGAAAAGCCAGCGTGCAGCAACGAAGACCCAATGCACCCAAAAATAAATAAATAAATAAATTTATTTTAAAAATAAAATTAAAAAAAGAAACAATTTGTATAGAATAAACACATACACATGTGCGTGATTATACATAGAATATTTCTTTAAAACAAAAAACAAAAAACCTAGTTTTTGACTCTGGGAAGGCTGATTAGAACCAGGGGTGGGAAGTGTAATAACTGTTCAGTAAATAACCTTTTATATTATATCATCTTTTATTATACCATGTATTATTATATTATATTATATCATCTTTTATTATACCATGTATTATTTTTTTCCAGTTAAAATTACTACTATTGGTGTTGGGAAGGGCAATATACGGTATTGATTCTCTTTGCCTACCTGAGTTTGAGACAAAATAAGACAGACAAATGGAAAATTTGGCTTTAGGGTTATAGACAAACTGTCTTGCTGTCATCCCACCCCTGAAATAGATACACTAAACCATTCAATCACAGACGACACTGGACAACCATAGGTCTCCCTTGCAGGAGCCTGAGAATAAAGGTCTGTGCTGTATGGATAGGATACCTTTGAAATAGAGAGACCCCCCCAATGGAAACTGAGCCAAATGTGTTTAGTTCTTTATCCTACATGCTTATCAGAGAAGTCACTCTTCCTCCCTACAGTAAGTTTCTTCCCGTAGGAACTCTTACTCATTTTTGTTGGGAATGCAAAATGGTACAACCACTTTGGAACACAGTTCGGTGATTTCTTACAAAATGAAACATACTCTTACTATACAATCCAGCAGTTGCATTCCTTCATTTTTACCCAAAAGAATTGAAAACCTAGGATTACACAAAAATCTGCACATGGTTGCTTATCCCACCTTTGTTCATAATTACCCAAACTTGGAAGCAACCAAGATGTCCTTTAGTAGGTGGGTAGATAAGTAAACTGTGTTACATCCAAACAATGGAATATTATTCAGCCCTAAAAAAGAAATGAACTGGCAAGCGATGTAAAGACATGGAGGAATCTTAAATGCATATTACTAAAACTTAAGGAAGCCAGTCTGAAAAAGTAATATACTGTGAGATTCCAACTCTGTGATGTTTTCAAAAAGGCAAAACTATGGAGACAGTAAAAAGATTAGTGGTTGCCAGGGATTAGAATAGAGTGAGAGATGAATAGGTAGAGTGTAGAGGATTTTTAGGGCAGGGAAACTATTCCCTATGATACTACAATGGTGGATACATATTACAATATCATATATTTGTCAAAACCCATAGACTGTACAACACCAAGAGTGAATCCTAATGTAAACTATGGACTTTGAGTGATAATCATTCAATGTAAGCTCATCCATTGTAATAAAGGTACCATTCTGGTGGGGGGATGTTGATGGTGGGAAAAGCTGTGCACGTGTGATGGCAGGGAAATAGGGGAACTCTCTGTACTTTCCATTCAATTTGGCTGTGACTCTAAAACTGTTCTAAAACATAAAAAGTTTATTAACAATAAAAAAACAATGTTTTCTCCATTATTATCTACCTAGCTATAGACAATATTTTAGAGGTAAAATTAGGACAGTAATTCTTTACACAATGATATTTATGACTATTTATGTTTCTTTTAAATAGAGTATTAAGGTAAACTTCTTAATGACCATTGAATCACTACCCTATAAAGAACCACTTATGGTAATTCAGTAAAGAAATTGTAGACAAAGTTGAGGGAAAGTGGCACAAGGACAATACAGTTTTGCAGTGACTATTACACTTTCATATCATTGCTTCACCCTCAAGACTGCCTGAAAACTGATTGAAATCCTTCAGCAGTGAAACAGTTTTAGATTATTCATTTCTTTTTTCTTGACTCAATATTAAGTCTTCCTGCATGCCATCAACTTTCAAGTAATAGTAAAAAACTGCAGTCATGATATCAAAAACTATTCAGATTGCCTTGGGTTAATTTTTGAACAAAATAAACATTTTTTTAAAACATCACCCAATATAACTACAGAAGCTAAATTATCTTGGGCTTTGTTTTGGTGAAGGATAGTATAGGGAAAGCATTACCATTTAGATCTTTGCATGAGATTGGTTCAACTTGACTAATATTGAAAAATAAACTTTTGTGTTTATTGTTTATTTCAAGGTTTTCTGACCCTGAAATAGCAGAGAATACTACTGACTTGGAAACATTACTGTTTACAACTCACCACCTTGAAAACCAGAGGGATTTACAAGGTTAGGATGACAGGCGTGTCATGTATTTGCAACATGTTTGAAATGTTAGTAGCATATCACACACATGGCTGGCATATTCGTTTTGCAATATTCATCTCAGTTCTTCCTGTCAAGCATGGGAAGTACAGGCAATATGACTTTCAGATATAGATGGTAAAAGAGCTTTCCTTTTCCAGCTCCTCTGCTCAGTGACCATGAAGCCACACCTCTAGAATGCAGTAAAACTCTAAAACCTTCAGTGATTCAGTGTTATAGCTCAGCATACTTTTTGCTTCCCCGTTTATTAAAACCAGTGGCCACATTCAGGGATGAACACAGCAGTGGCCCATTTTTTGGCCACCTATGTGGTAAGATTTGAAGGGTTCCATACCTTCAGCTTTTTATTAGCTCCTAAATCTCTTCACCCCTACACATCAGTTAAGAGGAATACATTACACTTTTATAAGCTAGCACCTAAATTCTTTAGGTTAGCTAGCTTGGATAATATGACTTAAGAGGGCCCTAAGAACATGAACATAGGGTACAGGTCAGGTAGATTTTTGATTGGAGAGAAAGGGAACATTCTGGAATATAAAGTACCATTCTGCAGTATATCTGCAATCTCAATGACAGCAAGCACAAAAATTGTTCTCTTCCTTGTCCTAGTTAAGGAGAACGAAGAGAAGATGCTAAAAGTGGGTAGAGAAATCATGAAAAAAAAACCACACTCTCCTGTTACAGTTTTGCTAATTTTTGCAAGGGCCACTCAGTACAATGTCACTGCAATAATTCTTCAGGTTACTGATTTTCAAAAGCATTGCCTGAGTCCTGAGCTCTTGGAATTGAATGAGAAGAGTGTTATGCTCCCTCAGAGTAGTGGTACTGTATGGAAGGTCTTAAAAAACAATGAGAAGTTAATTATTTATAAATGCCAATATCTAGCTGCTATTTCTCCTGATGAAAAGGCTGCCAGAGGCTCCCTTTTTTCTATGTTAATCAGCCTGAACCCCTTTCTTGGCTTCCAGATACTCATAATTTGGTCCCAAATTTGTTTTCTACTGTTATTCACCCCAAATCTTTCCTCCACATATGCCTGCATGATCATCCCGCTGTGTTCAGAGTGTCCCTATTTCAGAACACCTTCTTTTCTTCTATTTAATCTAAAAACTTCAAGAACTAGTTCAAGACCCACCTCTATGAAGCCTTTCTTATCTATTAATTTAATTTTTAAATAACTTCCTCTAGCATTTAATCTGATCAAATAATTCAGCTACATAATTAAAGTGGTAGGCAGTGGTTCTATAAATGTAGAAAAGGGTACAATTGGTGAATCTAGATGATAGTATATGGGTGTTTATTGGGTCATTCTTAGCACTTCCCTGCAAATTTAAAATTTTTTCCAACGTTTGGGGAAGAAAGTTCTTAGGTCAGACAGTCTGTTTTCAAATGCTAGTGCTCAAATATACTGGCTGTGTGTCCTTGCACAAGGCTTGTCTTTGACTCGGTTTCCTTTGTAAAACAACAATAAATAATGGTGCTTACCCCATGGGGTTGTTGTGATAATTACACAAGATAATGGCTATTAAAAGTTGAGCCGAATAATTGCAAAATAAGTTCGTTGTTTCAATTAATAGCTATAATCGTCACTGTGTGTAATACAGCACAACACAGTGGTTAAGAATATGTTCTCTCCAATCAGATCCGAGTTCACAGCCCTGGCTCCACCACTCACTGCCTATGTGAATGCACAAATGTTGAACTCTTCTGAGGCTTGGTTCCTCTTCTAAAAAAATTTTTTTGGATGAGGATTAAAAAGGTAATATAGAAGGAACTTAACACAGTATTTGGCATATAAGTAATCAAAATATTTGTCTCTTTGATTTTATACAGTTCTTGATAGTAATATGTGAACAATTTTTTAAACAAATTCTACATTTCTTAAAGTCAAAGATCCTTTCTTTTACTTCTAAATTTGCCATATCATCAAGCAAAAGACTGAGCATATAACAGTTATCTGACAGGTATTAGTTACCTGACAACCTAGCCGAATTCATTTCTCTCACCATAGAGAGGAGATCTAAAAAGCATCCAATAATCACATTGAAGAAAGACAGAGACGGGTGAGGGAGGAAAAACTTACTCATATTCTTAATCAACACAATGAGTAACTTGCTCATAGATTATGTTCTTAAATATTTACTACAGCAAATTAAATATTTTTTAAGGAAATAAACCTATTAAAATTGGGGGAAAACAACAGCAAGAGAAGGTCAGAACAACACCCAGGCTGGGGGAAGAAAGATGTCAATAATGTCCCTGTAGCAAGAATGGAAAGTAGTTCTGTTCCATGTGCCAACTCTGATGGGAGGCAGTTGCCTGGCTTTCAGGGCTGAAAGAGATATGGGACTCATTATGAAATGAAACAAATACTCATACTCATAAGTATTAATTAAGGTACTGTTATCTACTCTAACAGATACACTTTGAGTTTTCAGTGGCTTGGCACACTTAAGTTTGTTTACTGCCATTGTAAAGTCTTAACATGGGTGTTCCTGATTGAGGGGTTGAAGAGGATGGGGCACGCTCTGCTCCATGAAGCCACTGAAGGGCCCAGATTAATGTAGGTTCATCCACCTTCAAAATGCTTCTTCCATGGCTCCCCTTGGTATTACCTTCATTCTAGCTCATCAAAAGGGCAAAAAGCATGGAGGCTTACACATAGGTAAGTCTTATTGTGGTAAGAATGGAAGTAAAGTACATCACCTCCCTGTGCATTCCGTTAGCTCTAGACTTTAGTCACATAGTCATAGCTAAGCATAGCTAAGTGCAAAGAAATCTGGAAAATTTGATCTAGCTGGTCCAAGAAAGGGACTTCGTGGTCAGCCAGCCATACTTGCCATAACGCGGCCAATCAATGCTGCCTGCACGGAGCAGAGAGTTCAGTTGTGATTGGCATAGCGTACGTATTGGCTGATGCTGAGCCACACAAAAGGACACATAGTCCTTATGTGGAGACATCACTTGGATCTTTTCTGCTTTAGGTGTGAGGATTATAGGCTTGAAAATCTGGAGAACCTGAGGGCATCTAGCCTCGGAGGTTTAGAGTGAAGCAGAGGGAATTTGAAAAGATTAGCGGCAGTGAGTATCTTTTGCAGGGAGAGTATCTTTAGCTCTGTAAGTAGAGTTCCAGGATGAAGCATGAATAGCAGCAAAGCAAAAAACAAACAAACAAAAAACAAACTTCTTAGGAGGACTGGCTTCAGGCCCAAGAGATGTAGGAAAGTAAAAAGTTCAGGTTTTCTTCTAGGTTAGGAAGCTCAATGGAAAGTAAAAAGAATAAGATTGTGTACTGGTCTAGGATAGCACTTTTTGTTTGTTTGTTTCTCTTAAGTAATTTTATTGTGGTGGTCAGTACAGAAAACTCTTTACCTTTGGCTGAAGGCTCATAAATCAGCCTCAAACATCACCTACTCTGTAATATTTCTAGCCCCTCCATAAAGTTCATATATCTTCATAGAGGCTTATTGTTAAAAGAACCAGTTTTGTCCTTTCTTGGAATGCCCAACCAGGCCAATGAAACAGATATTTCCTGTTCTTGGAAATATTGGGAAAACAGTTCTCATGCTTCTGTACATTCAGTTCACTTACTCCTCACATTACTTTTCTGACTAGTAAGATTAGAAAAAGGGTCTGCAAACGCATGGCCTTGGGCTTCAGCCTCTGGTTTGGGTGAATCTGTTCTTAGAATTCCCAACGTTAGGGGGATAATATAAAGGTAGGGATAGGAAAGCCTGTGGTTCTGAATGTGACTTGGTGAGCTATTTAATTCTGAGATAAATGTATAAAGAAGCTCTATATGGTCATATTTTCAATCTACCTTTGCTAATTCAATTCTACCATCTATAAAGATTGTATTTTTCTATTTATTTGTCTGAATCTTGTGCATTTTCCTCAAATAATTCTTAAACACACAGGGAGAGTGTGCCATTTATTGGCTACCAACCCCAACAATTACTAAGATTGCTATTTCTTCTCCAAGTTATGTATAGCTTGTTCTATTGCTACCAACGCTCCCAATAATAATAAGAGTAAAATAATAATAATAATCCAAACATCTTCCACAATTTTAAAACTCGCCTCACATGTTCTCAGAGAAATGTATAAGGAATACGGAAAAAAGCAGAGTATTGAATATTTCATTTCTGTGAGATATAGAAGCTTGATTTCCCTGTAGACCTAATTTCTTTCAAACACAGAATATTTGTGCTAGCAGAGTTGAGGTGGCAGGGAGATATATTCAAGTTCAGAAAGCCATGGTCTATTCAGGGAACATTCCTGGGCAGTTTACCTCTTACCTCCTCTGCATACCAAACAAAAGAGGGCTTTGATAAAGTATATATTTCAACTTGAATGTTCAGTCCCTAGAACACAACTTGACTCTTTGGCCTACTTTATCAGGGCTATCATCATGGTTGGAATGCAAGAAATACTAATACAGGCATAAGGATGAACAAGATGTCTGCTCCAAATACTTCAATTTGTTTATGGCTAAAGACAAATATCAATTTCATTGATAAAACTAATCAGATGGAGAAATTTGCTGTTCAGATTAATTCTACTTATTCAATCTTTTACACATTTGGGAAACATTGATCCTAGTTTGCAATACGAGGGTTAACTGACCTTCCTTAAAGTAATCTATGGAGGAAAAGAAAATCCTTCCCACACCTATTGTGTGAACTAGCATTTCCATCAACCAAGAACTCCTTTAATATCCTTGCTTTGCTTCTCCTCATTCAGCTGTAAATGATCTCACAGGCTCCTCTTCACAGACAGCACAAATGGCACTGTCTAAGGGTTTCCAGGTTGCACTGAGAACAAACGAAGTAAGCATTAATAAATCAGATATTGAAATTCTAATTGGATGCAAAATTCAGAGACTGTCTATTTCATCTGCAATCTCCCTCAAGGTGGTCACTGTATTCCAGTTTGACCTAAAAGAGAAATGTGTGTGCGTACGTGTGTGTGTGTGTGTGTGTGTGTGTGTGTGTGTGTCGGAGCCTCCTGTTTTATGTGAGTATCCACACCGGTTGCAAAGATTATATTCTAAAGAAAGCTTTTTATGCTTCTTTAGCTATTGCTTTCCCCAATCCTCCAGGATTTATTTTTAAAATTATTAAACCT
This sequence comes from Neophocaena asiaeorientalis asiaeorientalis, assembly GCF_003031525.2. NCBI lineage: Eukaryota > Metazoa > Chordata > Mammalia > Artiodactyla > Phocoenidae > Neophocaena > Neophocaena asiaeorientalis. The sequence continues at coordinate 1,584,005 of NW_020175532.1, read as the reverse complement.
AATTAAAACTATCTACTGCCAGAGTGGTCCTTCAATGCCCTAGAAAGACAGAGATTGCTCAGAGAGGGGCTGGGAAGCAGGAAGAAACATGGAGCTCTGCAGCTCTTCATATGTGAGAAAATAAGCAGGAAGAGAGGTTAATGTTACTGAAAAAACCTAGAGAGTGAAGACAGGTGTTGGGACCTGAGGCAAGATTCAAGAGTGTGGGAGATGATGTGCCTGGAATGAGGGTGTACGCTGGTCTCGGAAGATCCAGCCAGCGCCCTGACCTATCTGCTCCACAGGAGTGACCGCATTATTACTTGCAGTTTAGTGGGTCAGCCTCCATGCTTACTGGACCCTGAATGCTGAAGGGTACGGGCTACGTGGCAAACCTGGCTCACTTAGATTGGTGGTTTAATTTTTCTGCTGCTCTCTAGAGAGTTTATTTCTTTACTATGAATATTAAGTGATAAAACTAGCTGTATTTGATAAAAGAGCCATGCTCACTGAAGACTTCATGTTAATTAGCTGCAAATAAAGCCCAAATATCTCTAGAAAACCTAATGCCTTACATTCTATCCACTGTTAGGTTTCTGTTTCCCCATCACCACAGAGCCACAGGGTGAAGACATTTCTCTCTTAATGTATGTAGTAATATTTTCAAAGAGGTTCCTCATGTCACTTCGTTCCTCAGTTTAAAAACATTTAGAAATGTTCTAGCTCTAACTAGGAAATAGAAGACACAGAAGCACATGTATCGTGAAACTGTATGGAGGCACCAAACTTCATTTTAATCAATAATTTTGATATTTCACCTCCCAACCAAAGCCTTGATGTCAGCTCATTAATAAAATCTTTTCTGTGATTACAGCTCAATTACAAGAGCCCCAAAGACCAAAAGGAAAATAGCAAAAGGATGTGACGTGAGCATGTGTGTGTTGTTGGGAAGATTGGAAGGGCAGAGAAAGAAGTGTGTAGGGAAATACAGCCCTAAGAAATATTGCCTTTGAGTAATAGTAGGTATAAAAATACTTAAAAAAGAATTTCACTAACAAGATATCCCCCTTTAGCGCATTTGTCTCCAGAATGTAATACCCTTAAATTTGAGAACGTAAGAGTATTATAAGAGACTGAACAACTGGAAAGTGAAAACAGTAAAAAGCAGGAAAAATATAAATCAAAAGTGTAAAAAAAAAAAAACCTTCTAATTTATGTGTCAGGTCTTTTAGAATTCCAAGAGACATGGTTAATATTTCTCTACTCACAAAAACTTTCAGCATAAAGTGTTCAGCAAGACCTACTTTAACACTTCAGATCTGGATTTCCCTGGCTACTAGGTGCTGTTACAAAAGAGTCATTCTTCAGTTAGTTGACTTCAAATTTGAAAACTCATTTACTGCACACACTATACTCGTAGGAACTTCTAAAAGTGACTGGTCCTTGTTGCTACCTTAGTGACAATCTGATAGATAGAGGCATAATCAAATAGTCCTCTTCATATTGATATCGCCCATAGGCAACTGGGTCTCTTTGGTCGTTTGGCTTGTTCATTGTTTTTTTGTTGTTGTTAGGTTGTCCTCCCCTACCTCCCATTTTGCAATATGAAAATAAACATAATCTAAATGTCTACTAGGGTCCAACTGTTTGTGAGAACAAATGAAATTATACTACCAGAAAATCTGAAGTTCTCTTATTACCTACCGCTTGTGGAAAAGCCAGATCCTCTCTAACTTCCCTCCCCGAACGCGTGACTTCTCGTGTGTTCAGCCTGGGGCTGTCTTCTCTGCCCTAGGGCTGTTAGGCAGCTCCTTACCTTTAATCCCAGCTCTGTCAGCAGGCCAGTCTTTCCACCCTGGCAATAGCACCCTGTGGATCCCAGCCTTAAGAGCTCTCTTGGGCTGCATCGCCATGCCCGCTTCAGCGGCACTGCTCTTTATTATGACCCCCTGGCACTCCCGGCCAAGGCTTCTCTTACTTCCTCACATATGCATTGTTGAAATAAATTTCTAGGCCCAAGATGGAGCAGCTCCTGCCTGGAATGCCATGTCAGCAAACCAAAACTTAGATAATTTTTGTGACCCTGAAAATGGTCCACTTGACCAGAAATACAGTATATTTTAGTCAGCCAATCCCCACACACCAAGCCAACTGCGGACCTTCTCATCCCAAACGAGGCTGACGATGTGGCCCGCGCCAATCAGATATTTTCTACTTGTGTCTTACTTGTTCTTTAGTCTTTATCCTATAAAAGCGTCTTGCTTTCCATCCATTTCGCAGTTCTCTGAAAGGAGACTGTCCATTTCCTGAAGTGTTAAAGTTTGTATCACCTAAATTTTCTTCTTTAACCATTTTTTAACAGCATGAAAGATAGCTCTTTTCACAGACTTGACTGGAGGCCCAGATACAGGGAGAAAAGGGAAGTACATGCAGAGGTTAATTCATAGAAGCGATTAGAGATGGCTGTTCTGAGAAGCCACAATACTGGGCCCATGGTTGTGAAGCTCCTTAAAGGCTGCTTCCTTGCCTGTCCCAGTGAGAGAAGTAAGTTCTCTACCTGAGTGTCTTCAAACTTGGTTAGACTCCTGAGATAAGACATCCTAGGGAGATGAAGTTACTCTCCCTTTCCCTCCAGAGTAAATACTCATTTCTGGTCTCAAAATCAACTCTAGTCCAAAAGTGACTGACACTGGAAAAACCCATCTCATAAGAACACGCTCAACAGAACAATCACAAATCAGAATATGGCCATCCTACTTCTAGGTGATTCCACACAGAAGATGGAGAGGGTGGGAGGCTGGGGACACAGGAGAAGTTGCTTCTTTATACCTCTTGCTTCCAAATTACTAAGAAAAATTGATAGCCCCTTTAGTTTTTAAAATTTTGCAATTCTGGGCTTTCAGTCTTGAGCATATCACATACAGGCATGTTTTATGTTCCTTTAGCGAAAACAATTCCTGAGTATCTTTTCCAAGGTCTCAGGGTCTCAGAGCCTGACTGCCTCCAAGAAGCTACTCCATACAAGACTCAAGACATAGTTCCACAAGGACAAACAGCAGTTTATAGGCACCTGAATCCATACTTAGAAACTTTTTCTTTTTTAGATGAAGCAGCTTGCAGAAATGCTATTCTGTTTACCACATGGATGACCTTCTCCAGGATCACCCAGAACAGTTTAGCTCCTTACATCTACAGCTTCTCAAACACCTCGTTTTCTAATTATGACCTGTGATTTAGATTTGCATAATGGAAAGGCCCATGTGATGATTTTCCTCAAAATAAATAGTCTACATCAACACTGTGTTCAAGTCCCAACTTCTAGCAAAACAGAAAAGCTGCTTGCAGTTTTGAAATGACTCCTTCCCCAAGTTCTGTTACTTCCATCAATGTTTCCAACAGTTGGGGGCCAAACGTCCACCAAGTTCAAGTTCAAAGTACCATACCATGTGCTTTTGTATACTCCCTTCAGCAGTCTCTGCAAGAAGCTATCCCAAGAATGGGAACTCAGCCCGCAGGTGATGGCCATGGAGTCATTCTCATATCTTCTTTTAGAAATTGCTTTCTTTTCTCTATATAGTCAGCAAGTGACCTCTCTAGAAAGCACTCAATCTGATGTCAGTTGAATAATAATAATAGTAAACACCTAATAACAATTACTGTGTACCAAGTATGCCACATATATGACTTAGTCTTCAAAACAACTCTGTTGAATATGTACCACACACTTATACGCACACAAAGACACACACACACAGACCCTGAGTGACTGCCCATTTTATAGGCCAGAGGGGTTAATTTGGCTCCAGATTTGATCTCTTAATCACTCCGCTCCACTGCCTCATGAGACTGGATATCATGCTACTTTTCATAAGTTCCCAATTTAAAAAGTTGGCCAAATATTTCAGCCAATATCCTGCTTCATTTATTTTCTGCCTATGGTTTTAGAGTCATGCTAACACAAGTTTGCAGCACACTATGGTAGGAGGGACATGGATACTTCTGTGCCCTCCTTAACGGGTATTATTATAGCCAGTCGCCTGCATAGCAACTATTGTTTGTGGAGCTCTTACTGTGTCCCAGGCATTGAGCTGACTGCATACAATGAACGCTATCATTTAATATTCAGAAGCCCATGGAATAGGTGCTATTATTGTTCTCTATTTTGCAGAATAGGAAACTGAGTCTCTGAAAGGTTAAGTAATTTGCTGAGTGGCTACTGAGTTTGAGAACCAAAAATCTGAACTAAGTAGTTATATCTCAGACTCAATGCTTTTGACCACTATACTATTCTACCTCCTCAGCGTAACTGCTGTTCCAAGAAGATGTGATGTGATGTGAATCATCATGGTATAATGAGGCCATTCAAATTATTTTAAAAAATGAAAATTCACCTTCAAGATGGCCTCGGATTTTTCCCTTGTGATTTATTTTCATACTCCCTAATACATCATGTCTAAACTTAAGCAGCTAGTTTTATGGAGAAGAAGAAGAAAGATACTTTGAGTTAGGTTATCTAAGGTATAGAGCTCTGTTATTAGTTTTTCCATTTGTTTATTCATCGCATGAAACCTGAGATTGTATTCATTACCTCCTGGCGCAAGCCCCAATTTACATGCATGCAGGCAGTCTGGTATGAAAACTGTTGTTCTTTGTTGTATAATTACTTTGACCTAGGATTCAATAAATAGAAACATGTTTATAAGGTTGTGATGCTAATTTACATGAGACTGGAAAACTTCCAGTGTTAAAAAATTAACAAAGGAAGTGTGATATCAAGAATAGTTGGAGGAGTCAAAATAATCTCAATATTGCTATTATGTTTATATATTTTATTTTCTCTAGGTTTTCTTATCTAAAGAATTCAAAAGAATTTTTATGTACAAGTGCATTACAGGCTGAGGGACTCTAACGTAAGGTAATAGAGTTGTGCCGTAGAAAATGCTGTGTACAGTGAAATAGCCCAGGATAGTGAGAAGAGCATTGGCTTCAGAGGCAAGACATTTTGGTGACATTTACAGAAAGCAAGCATATCAAAATCTTAGTTATTTTTGTCACAACAGGATTGCAGTGCTTGGTTTTGCTTGTCTAAATTGGCTGCAAGAAGGCAGTGAGAACAAACCAACAGTTTCAAAGAACTACTTCTTCCAAATGGTTTATTGACATACACATTTCCTACACCTGATGCTGCTTCCCTGGGATCTGTAAGGTCAGCACAATTACTGATTAGGACATATTTTAGTCACCTACTGACTGGTATGGGTGTGAAACTATACCTACCTATGATCTTTCTCCTTCCTAACTAGCTTGGTGCTCAATATGCTGATTTTAAGCTTGGGAAATACATACACACACACACACACACACACACACACACACACATAAAATACCTGGACTGGTATAAGGATCATACACTGCTGGTGGGGTGTAAATTGATACAACCACTTTGGGAATCTGTTCACCAACATCAGCTGAGGCTGGACATTTGTATGTCCTACAACCAGCAATTCCACTCCTAGGAATATGCCCCCAAAATGTGTACATATTTTCACAACATTACACATATAAAAATTTCAGATCACTATTGTTAATAATAAAAAACTGAAAAATATTCAAGTGATTTTTAATAGTTGAATGAATAAATGAAGGGAACACTATACAACAAGAAATCACAAACTGCTGCTACGCACCGACACAGAAGAATCATAGAAATGTAAAGTTGAATAGAAGAAGGCAGACACAGAAAGCACATACTCTATGATTCAATTTCCATAAAATCTGAAAACAAGAAATCTAACTTGTGGTATTAGAATTCACAATAGTGGCTGTCTATAGTGAGAAAGGGTCATTGGACTAGGTCATGAGAGAGGTTCTTCGGTATCAGTGATGCTCTATTTCCTGAGCTGGCTACTGTGTTACACAGATGTGCTAACTTTGCGAAAATTTATTGAGATGTACACTTAGGACTTTTGTACTTTTCTGCTTGTACATTGTGCTTCAAAATAAATTTATATTAAAATTATTCTCTATATATTTATATTTATAAAAATTCTATATTTTATCAGATTATCTTATAGTAGGATTTCTTAATTAGGGTACTATTGAAATCTGGGGGTTGGATAATTCTTTGTTGTGGGAGGCTTTCCTGTGCACTGTAGGATGTTTAGTAGCATCCCTGGCCAGTAGCACCTCCCTGCAACCTCCCAAAATCATAATAACCAAAAGTGTCTCCAGACTTTGCTAAATGTTCCCTGGAAAGTAAAATTGTCCCCAGGTGAAAACCACTGCCTTAAAGTAACTGAACAAAAGGGTCACATTTTATCAAGGTTACTGATTAGTTATGCCATCCACACTGTTTTCCTGACCATTAATTAAATGCCAAGAAGAACCGTCAAATGGGATCAGCCTGAAAATTAAGAGACAGAGTCATTCACAACCGAGAAACAGAATTATTCATGTTACATATTGTGCAGATGGACCTGGAACAAGGTAGATTCTAAAAACTGCCTCAATATGCTTCTCTGAAAAACCTACATGATAATTAGAAAATAATAGACCATATTTGGACATGAATCAGATTCCTTAATTTGAAAAGATGCACATTGGAGGGGAAGGTGTACAGTAGAGCACATGGGGAACACTCCTTAGGGTCTCTTTGGTCACTACAGTATATGAAGAGGCACAAAGGTCCAAGGGACCACAGCAAACAAAAAGTTATGGCAGGGATTCTTCCTAACACAGTGGATCATCTCTTATATGACAAAAGGCCAGAAACCAAAACTAGTCCCATCATTCCAGCTTTAAGAAGCAATAATACAAGGACATGGTCTCCATGCCAGGGCTGCTCTTGGCTCCAAATCTCTCACCTCCTCAGTAAACTGCTCTATCACTGATGAGATCTTTAACTTAACATGCCAGAGAACAATCTATAACAGAATTATCCAAGAGAAATACAAAGCAACTGCAAATCACACACATGATTTTATATATTCTAGTTGTCACAGTTCTAAAAAAGTAAAAAATAATAGGTGAAATTAATTTTGATAATACAGATATTATATTTAATCCAACAAATCCAAACTATCATTTCAATATATAATTAATAGAAAAATCATTGAGATTTTTTTCATAGTCTTCAGAACCTAATATATGGTATGTAATAAATAACATCAGAGTTCAATTCAAATTTGCCACATTGCAAGTATTCAAAAGCCACATTTGGCTAGTGGCTACCATACTGGACAGCACAGGTTTAGAATCAACAGCAACAAGGTGGAGAGTGAGGATATCTGGGGAGAATATATATATATTTTTTAAGGCATAAAAAGGTCATAAGTAGTTTCTCATAGGAAAAGAATCAATAAATAGAAAATAAGGTTGATATGCACTCTTCTTATTGTAGTTTTCAGTTCTAACTTTTTTTGTGTTTCCCCTTATAATTTCTTCTTTGATCTGTAAATTATTTAGAAGGGAATTTTTGAATTTCCAAACTCATTTGGAAAGAGATGGAGAGAGGATGTTCTTATTTTGTGATTTTTTTGTCACTTTTATTTAATTGTGGTCTATATTATATAAATCTTTGCTGTTTGTTGAGCCTTCCTTCTTGGCCTCAGACATGGTAAATCTAGCACATGGGTTGTTACTATAATTACTACATGTATGCTTGGAAAGAAAGATCAAGACTATTAATTTTATTGTTCAGTTCTATAATATACTTATTAAATTTTGCTCAATATAAAGAAGTTTATTAAAATCTTGTATTATAATTACAGATTTACCTACTTTTGGTAACAGTATTTTCCTCATATGTGGACTAAGCTATATGAAATTGCCAGTATTTCATCATTTTTTAATCTGAAAATTTTTCAGTTTTATATGGTTCAATCTATTATCTTTAATTGTTACATGTATTTAAGTATAGAGTACTTATAGCTTTCTGGTTATTTGCTCATTTTATAATAATATATATTTGACCCTTTTTATAGTAATAAAATATAATAAAATGTATAGTAATAAAATATGTATATTGGCCATTTTATAGTAATTATTTTGCATTAAAATATTTTTATTTGATAATATTATAGATGATAATTTTTTATTATTATTTGTTTAGAAAACATTTTACATATCTTAATTTTATCAAAGTTCCACATTTTTATCATTGTTTTAGGCATATTTCTAATAAGCAAGATATTGCTAAATAATTTTAATCTGAATGCCATTTAACTAAGACATTTTAAAATTATAGTTGGTGAGATTATATATACTTTTGGATTCATTTTTGCAATACTCTATTGTTCTTTTCTAGTCATCACAGGGTTTTTTTGTTTTTTTAGTTTACTATCCTCTTTTTTGTCTTCTGTAGGACTTTTTTTCTTCATTTGCTTCTTTCTACTGATTGAAAAATTACAATTATTTCTATACATGTGGTGATTATTTTTAAACTAGTACCATGGGTTCTTGATATCAAATGTAAAGTTAATTAATAATTCTGGCTTCCTCTTGTAAAATAAACATCCACAAAACACTCGATCTCTAATTATAGCCCTCCAATCTTGTCTTATTTCTATTATTTTATTTTCTACCTAGTTTTTTTTTATACCTCCCAAACTAATTATTATTATAGTGGTGACTGTCTTAAATATTAAGTGTTTTGCTGGTTTACTGACTGAAACAATTTACTGATTCTTTGCTCACAGAGCTTACCGTACGTATCCCACTATTTCCACCGAGATCAATTTTCTTGTTTCTTGAGATCAGTCTTCTGCAGTTCTTTCTGTGAGACATCACCATCTTCAATACTGTTATTTCACCTTTCCTTCACTGTGGTACTTTATTCCTGCATATAATTCTAGATTGATTGCTATTTTTGGTTGGTACTTTAAAGACAAAATGTCTGTCATTTTTCGTCCTCTATTGTATACTCTGTCAATTTAATTCTGGTTCTTTGCTAAAACATCTGTCTTTTCTCTCTAGTTGCTTTGAATTTTTTTCTCTCTGCCTTTAGTGTTCTGCAGTTTCACCACAATGGGTCTGGGTATTGACTTTTTTGTATTAATTCTGTTTATTTTTCAAATGTCAATTCTGGGAAATGTGTAGCTAGATTCTTCTCTTGGAATATTACCTTGCAACTGCCTTGTGATGAAACTCCTCTACATATGTTGAGCCTCCTTTTATCCTCCATGTTCACATAACCTCTCTTTCCATTCTCTTATTCTCTTGTTGCTTCATTCTGAGTAATCTATACGGCAGGTTCTTATTAGTTATCTATTTTATACATATTAGTGTATATATGTCAAACTCAATCTCCCAATTCATCCCACCACCATCACCACGACCACCCCCCCACCACGCCCCCGCTTTCCCCCCTTGGTGTCCATACATTTGTTCTCTACATCTGTGTCTCCATTTCTGCCTTGCAACCAGTTCATCTGTACCATTTTTCTAGATTCCCCATATATGTGTTAACATATGATATTTGTTTTTCTCTTTCTGACCCACTTCACTCTGTATGACAGTCTCTAGGTCCATCCATGTCTCTACAAATGACCCAATCTCATTCCTTTCCATGGCTAAGTAATATTCTATTGTATATATGTACCACATCTTCTTTATCCAGTCATCTGTCAATGGGCATTTAGGTTGCTTCCATGACCTGGCTATTGTAAATAGTGCTCCAATGAACACTGGGGTGCATGTGTCTTTCTGAATTATGGTTTTCTCTGGGTATACACCCAGTAGTGGGATTGCTGGGTCATATGGTAGTTCTATTTTTAGTTTTGTAAGGAACCTCCATACTGTTCTCCATAGTGGCTGTATCAGTTTACATTCCCACCAACAGTGTAAGAGGGTTCCCTTTTCTCCACACCCTCTCCAGCATTTGTTGTTTGTAGATTTTCTGATGATGCCCATTCTAACTGGTGTGAGGTGATACCTCATTGTAGTTTTGATTTGCATTTCTCTAATAATTAGTGATGTTGAGCATCTTTTCATGTGCTTATGGCCATCTGTATGTCTTCTTTGGAGATATGTCTATTTAGGTCTTCTGCCCATTTTTGGATTGGGTTGTTTGTTTTTTTAATATTGAGCTGCATTAGCTGTTCATATATTTTGGAGATTAATCCTTTGTCCATTGATTCGTTTGAAAACATTTTCTCCCATTCTGAGGGTTGTTTTTTTGTCTTGTTTATAGTTTCCTTTGTTCTGCAAAGGCTTTTAAGTTTCATTAGGTCCCATTTGTTTATTTTTATTTCCATTACTCTAAAAAAGAGGTGGGTCAAAAAAGATCTTGCTGTGATTTATGTCAAAGAGTGTTCTTCTAAGGAGGCATCTCCCCACCAACTGCCTGCCTATTTCAAGTCACTGTTTACAGCAAAATATTTGTAGTTATATTTAGTGTTGATGAACTGATCAGACCACCAAAATACTACATATTTATTTAATAACACATAGTTTTATTCCTCAAGTTTTTGATGGTGTTTTCTTGTTATTTTTTATTTTAAAAGTGTCACTTCTAACTTAGCAACACTGACTACTTCACTTACCTGTGGTATGCCTCGGTTTTCCAAAATTTGGGGGCTTAAGTAAATCCTTGATATTAGGAACAATATCTACATTTTCTACATCCCCAATATTGCCTACATAAAGAGGACCATGTAGAAGGCACTAATACATAACTGCGCATTACGAAAAATGAGATAATGTACATTATCCAGAGAGGGACTCACTGCCCTTGGCTTTCTTCTATAGTTTTATGAAAAGAGAATTGCTTACCACCATACGACTATTGCCTGTCCATTACCAATGCTAGGCACTTTAAAAATGAGGCACATTCTGGAGAGAAGAGACTGTGGGGAGTGAGTCTGCTCTCCTTAAGGACTGTCTGTCTTAAATTTCTCAAGGTGAACACCATTGCCTAGAGGGAAGCATAATAAATTGCTTCCCCAGCTGTGATGTTGTTTAAGGACACAGTTTCTGAGTCTAGTGGCTTCATTACTCTCTAATCTGGTGGGGAAAGAGACCTCAAAAGGGATTTTTTTGGAGCTTTCTTTGCCCTTTTATACACCCTAATGTATATTACTGGCTGTCCCTACCAGAAGACAAAAAGGAAGAAATAGGCTTGCAATACACAGCTGGTTCTGGACACCCAAGAATCATGTTGTTGTCCATCCTCAAAGCAGTATTTGAACTGTTTCTTTCGCTCTTTCATCACTTCATCACTGAGCTCAATTTATAGTGATTGAATATTTTAAAAATTGTGTATGTATGTGTGTATATACTCTTTATATATATATATAGAAACGAACACACACACACACACACACACACAAGCCCACAAAACTCCCTAGAAGAGCCAACACTTTGTGCTGCATGCTACAGGAAGAACCTGGGGTGGAGTGTAACTAACAAAGTAAGCAGACGTCAGAAAACCTGGAACTGAGCTCTCAGACTGTCAGTGACCATAGGTGGGTCTCAGACATCCAGGGGGAATGCTCTAGGCTGCACATTTTACATCCAGTATTTCCCCATACTGTGCTTCACTAGTCCTTGTCTAATTTAAATGATATCCTAAAGCAGCTGTGATAAGAATAGGCCAGCTTATTCTTATAGGCCCTGCTTCCCCAGGAGGCAGTCTGGTTGGAATTCACTCACCACAGAGGTGCTCTGGGCTCTGTGGACATGTGTTTCAGTAGGGCAGAATGCACCTAAAGGTGTCTACTCTTTAACCTATCCATGAATCTGTTACAGCACAGAGTTGGTTCTTTTCTCTTATTCCAGTCAATATTTCAACCCTTTTTCTTACTGTTTCCCCCGACCACTGATGATCTATAACTGACACTTCTCAAAAATGAGACAGAAAAGCAGAAGAAACTTCAATTTGTGCACTATTTTTCAAATAGACGTGTCCTGGCTAAAATTAACAAAGAATATTGGTTCCTTTGACCTAAGAGTTAACCTATTGACTTTTATGACTTTATTTTCACAGACATCCAATTCTATGTCCCAGAAGAAAAGAAGAAAATAGAGCATTGCCATATGGACCGTTCTCAAAACCCACTGTAGTCAATAATTCCTACCAAAGCCTTTAACAGAAGAAAGCCAAGGTGACTGACAGAATGTAATCTCCTCTCCTGTTCCACCATATGGCGGAAGATCTTAGGAGAGGAGAACTTCTCAGAGGTAGGCAGTCCCAAGAATAAGAGAATGTGTACAGAGAACAATTGGCTGCTATGTTATCCAGAACAGACTGAACTCTGTACATTGCAATATCTGATGTCCTGGGATCATTCAGCCTACAAGGAGACCCACTCTGTAGATTTTCTTCACAGAGAAAATCCCACTGGAAAATCTCACTCAATTGTGGGCTTCAGAGGGCAGGGATGTGTGTTTTTATTTTTCCCCCACTACCTAGCACATTGTCTGACACATGATAGGTACTCAAAAGACTCTGAACATAGTATTACAGAAGGAAGGAAAGGAGGGGAAACAATGAGATATATTTATCTGGTTATATGTTAGATTTTTTTTTGAGGTTTTCTTGCATGGATTTTTGTTTTTAACATCTTTATTGGAGCATAATTGCTTTACAATGGTGTGTTAGTGTCTGCTTTATAACAAAGTGAATCAACTATACATATACATATATCCCCACATCTCCTCCCTCTTGCGTCTCCCTTCCACCCTCCCTATCCCACCCCTCTAGGTGGTCACAAAGCACCGAGCTGATCTCCCTGTGCTATGCGGCTGCTTCCCACTAGCTATCTATTTCACATTTGATAGTGTATATATGTCCATGCCACTCTCTCACTTGGTCCCAGCTTACCCTTCCCCCTCCCCATGTCCTCAAGTCCATTCTCTACGTCTGCACCTTTATCCCTGTCCTGCACCTAGGTTCCTCATAACCTTTTTTTTTTTTTTGATTCCATATATATGTGTTAGCATACGGTACTTGTTTTTCTGATTTACTTCACTCTGTATGACAGACTCTAGGTCCATCCACCTCGCTACTTAGCTGAAAGAGAAATTAAGGAAACACTCCCATTTACCACTGCAACAAAAAGAATAAAATACCTAGGAATAAACCTACCTAAGGAGACAAAAGAACTCCATGCAGAAAACTATAAGACACTGATGAAAGAAATTAAAGATGATACAAACAGAGGGAGAGATATACCATGTTCTTGGATTGGAAGAATCAACATTGTGAAAATGACTATACCACCCAAAGTATGATTGACTGATTGTGAAAATGACTATACTACCCTACAGATTCAATGCAATCCCTATCAAACTACCACTGGCATTTTTCACAGAACTAGAACAAAAAAATTCACAATTTGTATGGAAACACAGAAGGCTCGAATAGCCAAAGCAATCTTGAGAAAGAAAAACAGAGCTGGAGGAATCAGACTCCCTGACTTCAGACTATACTACAAAGCTACAGTAATCAAGAGAGTATGGTACTGGCACAAAAACAGAAATATAGATCAGTGGAACAGGATAGAAAGCCCAGAGATTAACCCACGCACATATGGTCACCTTATTTTTGATAAAGGAGGCAAGAATATACAATGGAGAAAAGACAGCCTCTTCAACAAGTGGTACTGGGAAAACTGGGCAGTTACATGTAAAAGAATGAGATTAGAACACTCCCTAACACCATACACAAAAATAAACTCAAAATGGATTAAAGAGCTAAATGTAAGGCCAGACACTATAAAACTTTTAGAGGAAATAGAACAGTGTACGACATAAATCACAGCAAGATTCTTTTCAACCCACCTCCTAGAGAAATGGAAATAAAAACAAAAATAAACAAATGGGACCTAATGAAACTTCAAAGCTTTTGCACAGCAAAGGAAAACATATATATTAGATTTTGTTGCTTCTTATTGATGGAGCAGCACAGTGACCTCTATTTTTAATTTCACAAAGCTGCTGGCATTTGTTGAGCATTACAGTGTACTCTTGACTGATCCTTTATCACCATATGCCCCAGTCACCCACTGAGGTCTCAATTGGCAGTTACTCAGTATGCCCCAAGTATAACTTTGTGACCACAGGAGTTGGTGTTTTCTGTAATTATGCTCCTGGGCTGTGAAATCTGTCCCCTGTTGTGATTAAGAGAGGATCGTCTGTTATAGAAATCAGGTTAAAGTAAAGGAAGTACACGTATTTGCTGATATCTTTAATCTTTGCTATTTTTTAAATTCTATTTTTATTTGATTTTTTTAATTCACTGCATCACCACTTGATAAATTGGTAATAATTATAACAACCAACACATATAATTTTACCAAGTGCCCAACATTGTTTAATTCTCATATAAGCTTTATTGGAGGTACTGTAATTGGCTTTATTTTACAGATAAAAAAACTGAGGGACAGAAAGTTTAAGTAACTTAAGCAACACAACCAGGATTCAATCCAAACAGTCTGTCTCTAATACTATGATAAATATATTTTAAATATATTTTAACTATATATAAATGTGCTGTACATATGTGTGTATGAATGTATAATGTGTATAACTTTAAAGTAGATAGCATTTTAAGTTTGAAAAATGGCTGATATTCTTGGAAATTGTATATTACAGCAACATATAAGGAATTATACAGCAACAACCATCTCCATGTTCTGGCCACTACACTCTCTGCTTTACACATCAGATCTTAATACACACAAGTGAGATCCTATTTTACAGAGTACATCATTGGTTTGTATGATACTCTCGAGGTATTTTCTAGTAAATGGCATCGTAATAAATTAAACCCAGGATAATTCCAAAGCCACACTCTTAGAAAATAGGGATATGGAACAGAGTGTGGTCATATAATATTTAAAATCTAAGACCAATTCATTAGGAATATGAGTTAAATGTTGACAAATTGGGACATATTTTGGCAAACATGTAAAAGACTTGGGAGCTAGTTTCAGATTCCATTTTTTCCTTCTCCATCTCCATGCCCCCAGTCTGCAACCATCTTCATGTATGGTCACAATACCACACACACACACACACAGACACACACAGAGAATCAAGTGAAATGAATCCCAGAGACCTATATGATATAAGCCCCTAAAAGGAACAGGAGATAAGACAGTCTTTGCAAAACAGAGCATTGGGTGTGTCAGCACAGCTAATGAGTCTTTTCTTTCTTCAAAAATTGTCTTGACTAAGGAAGTAATCCTTGATAGTGTGAAGAAAGGAGCTCCTGAATGCGATACACCCTGGCCAGTAATTCAAGAACTTAATGTAACATACGAGAGTGTGTGTGTGTGTGTGTGTGTGTGTGTGTGTGTGTGTGTGTAGTTCCATCAGGCAAAAGAAAGAAAAAATTTAAAGACTTTGAGGAGCGGGAATATTTATCTAGTTTGATAAGTAGGTGGTTTTGTGGCTGGGGTTACGTGAGCAAATAGGACAATGCGGATGATGAGATTAGACAGGTTAAAACTAAACAAGAAGGCCACAAAGATAGACCAGCATTGCTCAGTTTGTGGAGTTGAAGCTAACTTCTCTACTTTTCTGAGAAAGCAGAAATGGGTTCCACGATGCCCCTTCCCATCAAGAGGAGTCCCAGGTACGTCACAGGGCACACCGGCCTCATTAATGGGTCTCCTCCTGTGTTCTAGTTAGAACAGAGAGAAAGAACACTAGCTGGATTTTTCACCTGTGCTATCAGAAAGGTCAGAGTTATATCTCAGTGGAGACACAAAAACAGTGGTTGAAAAGGAGTCCTGAGGTCTTGATTCTATGTGGGGTCCGGCGGATACCAAGATGAATCTAAGGTGGTTCTTGCTTTCCCGGAGTTCCCAGACTTGCGAGGGAGACTGGCAGGGGGCCAGAGTTCCAATTCCCAGAAATGAGAGGAATGACAGAGAGGGGTCAGAGGAGGGAGCCAGAGAGCCTCTTCTAGGTCAGGGAGGGCTTCTGGGTAAAGTGGATAATTTGAGCTGCCCCTTTGTTTTTGTTTTTTAATCTGTATAGTATCTACTATGACCAGGGCATAGCAACTAGTGCAGGGAGGACTGGTCTGGACCTGAAACCTGTAAAATTTTAAGGGATTTGGTTTGTTTTGTTTGTTTCAATTGCTTTATCGAGATAAAACTGACATATGATAAACTGAACATGTTTAAAGTGTACAAGTTGACAAATTAGACATATGTGTATACTCATAAAACCATCAGCACAATCAAGATAACAGACATATTTATCACCCACAAAAATCTCATGTCCCCTTGGAAATCCCTCTCACCCTTCCAGAACATCCTCTCATCCCCCATCTCCAATAAATCACAGATCAGCTTTCTATCACTAGAAATTAGTTTGCATTTTCTAACAACTATGATTTGTTATGATTTTCTATGATTTATGGAATTACACAGTATGTACCCTTTTTTCATTCAGCATAATTGTTTTGAGTCATCTATTTTGTAACACATATTGATAGTTTACTCTTTTTTAATGCTGTGCAGTAATCCATTGACTGGATATACCACAATTTACTTATCCATTTATCTGTTGATAGATATTTGGGTGGCATTCAAACTGTTGCTATTACTTCCACACATACTCTCCTGGCTTCTGCTGGTATGTTAGCTAGGTTCTGTAGATTTTCCCTCCTATGGCAGGCCCAGCAATTCCTCAGATAGCTTACATTGTGACTTTACCCTTCTCTGAAACCAAGAAGGTAGGTGGAATATATCCTGAGATAGTGTGTGCTACCTTGCAAGTCACACTTTCCATCATCTCCAAGCAAGGGAGGAGTGGGTCACTTTTGCAAGTTCAGAGGCTAAGGGGTTTTAAGGTTTTTGAGTGCATTAATCATAACATCCTACCTTACATCTTAGGATTCCACTCCTAACCAGGGCCCTGACCTGGACAGAGCAGATCTGCTGAGATGGCAAATCAACACTCTTTGGAATTCTACTGCTAAAACTGAATCCTGAGCTTAATCCTCAGCTTTTTCACCCCTCAGGCTGCAGGAGATAAGAATTTATACACTTCCAAAGCAGCTCTTTGACTTTCACATTTTGCCTTGAATTGGTGATTAATCATCCTTACCCTTTCATTGTCTTTCTTACATGCTTTGATAGTATTAAGCAACATTCATTGGTTCCTAGTATTCTTACAATTACTACTACCCTAAAACCTCTCAAATGCTTGAGATACTGCACCTGTCAAAGGATTCCCAACACCAGTATCCCATTCCAATTCACCACTGGTGTAAGTTTTAACAGTTCCAACACTCTGGTATGCTGTTATGGACTGAATGTCTGTATTTCCCCAAAATTCGTATGTTCAAACCTTACCCTCCAATGTGCTAGTATTAGGAGGTGGATCCTTTGAGGGTAATTAGGATTAGATGAGGTCACAAGGGTGGGGCCCTTATAAATGGGACTGATGTTTTTTAAGAGTTACAAGAGAACTTGCCTTCTCTCTCTGATCTCTGCCATTTGAGGATACAATGAGAAGTTGGCCGTTTGCAACCCAGAAGACAGTCCTCATCAGAACTTGACCATGCTGGCCTCCTGAGCTCAGACTTCCAGCTTACAGAACTGTACACAAACAATTTCTAGCCACTAGTCTATGGTTCTATGTTATAGCAGTCTGAGCTGACTGTGACTCATGTCAAGGGCTATAAACAGTTCCACCTACCACCAATAATGTGTAGCCCATTGCCAAACTGTGGCTGATCCACTCTCCAAATCCCTTTTTAATCTATTCCTGGGACCACTCTTGTCATGAATTGCCTTTGGTCAAGTTCTCCAGGAAACAGATTCTGAGATGGAGATGCATACGCAGGACATTTACTAAATGATATGTGGGACAATGCTGTGAGGGAGTGAGGGAAGCATGCCTGGGCAGAGGGGTTCATTGAACTGAGACATATTTACAAGTTAAGATGTAAACTATTCATAATGGAGGTCTGGAGCTAGGACTGCTCTTTATAATTCTCCTGAATTGAGCCCTGGAGGATGGGTGTTGGTACTCCATATATAACAGTCACTGAATGCAGGCTGCTCCTGGAAAAGAGAAGCATAACCTTGGGCAAGGCAGCTCCCTCTTGCTGAAGTCAATCCCCGGGAAATTACTCAATTATGAACTTCCAACAACTAACATTTCTGCCAGTTGAGAAAATAGGATCCTGCAGAGGGCATCTGGGTGGCACATCACAGCATGTACTGCCATTTATCAGGCAGGTGGTGGATATAGATTTTGAACTAATCTCATTTTTTGTTCTTACTCACTGCCTCTTACGTCTCTGATGCATCTTCTCTTTCCATTCTCCCCTAACTGTCATAGATTGGACCTTCATTATCTGTTTACTAAAATACTGTGATATTCTGCTCTTCCCTACTCATCTCTGTCCTCTTCAGTCTGGCTTTCACACTGCCACCATGATGATCCTTCTGAAGTGCAAATCCTCTGTATGCTACTCACATTTGTTCAGTGACACCCCACTGCCTATAAGATAAACTTCAATAACTCAACATGACGTGAAAACCTTCATCTAGTTTCCATCTCCTTGCACAATTTCATCTCTGTAGACTCTACCAACTGCACCTACATTCCAGCCAAATTTTAAACCACTTAACAGTTCCATGTTCTTTTACAATTCTTGAGACTTTTCACATGCACTATCTTCTACCAGAAAACTCCTTCCTCCCATCATCAATTTTGTGAACTCCTAATGGGTCTTCAGAACCCAGCTCAAACTCAGGATACCCTCAAGCAGCTGAGATGACTTTATACATTTTTTTACCAATTTGTCTGGTGCATATCTATATTAATGATATATTCTTCATATTTATTTGTCTATATCCAAAGCTCAAACATGAATTCCTTGAAAGCAGGTACCATATCTTATTCATCAGTCACTCTCCAGTGCATGGCATTTATTTGATGCTCATGAATGTTTGCCGAATAAATTTTAAAAATTAGTGAGTGAACTAGTGAATTAATGTGACTTTATTCCTCTTATCTTTACCTAAATGTACTCCATATGTCTCATGAAATCTTTATGTAAATATTTAGAATAAGTTTCATAGGCAGTCAAATACACTGTCCATCCAAATATCTTTCTAAGGGTTTGATTGTATACAATGATAACTTAACCTTTTCTGCTTCTTCATTTTTCTTTTCCTTCCAACTCCTACTGGCCTTTACGATACATATATAAGTTAATAGAGCAAGTGAAATAGTTAACAGGGAAATTAGTTGGTAAGAATGAGGTCAAGAAGAGAAAAACTCTTATTGCTAATGCCTGCTATATCACTGCAAGTCTTAAATACCACCACACTTGTAAAATCAGTAAAGCCGACAAAAATGCATTTTCTAAATGCATTTCATCAGTCAGAGATAACTACAATTTTTCTCTTAATATAATTTCTTCTGGTCTTTGCATGTATGCAGGTGTACTTATTTTTCACAGTGTGTGGATCATATTATGCACAAAGTTCTATATCCTGCAAATTTACTTACCATTTTATTGTGACCGTTTTCCTATATCTTTCCAAACATGAATTTTTTTTTTTTTTTTTGTGGTACGCGGGCCTCTCACTGCTGTGGCCTCTCCTGTGGCGGAGCACAGGCTCTGGACGCGCAGGCCCAGCGGCCGTGGCTCACGGGCCCAGCCGCTCCGCAGCATGTGGGATCCTCCCAGACCGGGGCACGAACCCGCGTCCCCCGCATCGGCAGGGGGACTCTCAACCACTGTGCCACCAGGGAAGCCCCCCAAACATGAATTTTAATGAATACATAATTTCCCTTTGTGGAATTTGCATAATCAACCCTTGATTTTCTAAGCTTAGAGAGACAAGTTCTACTGAAAATGAGATGGCTATCTAATATCTTCTAGGATAACTAGCTTGTCAAGTGACATCTGCAATATAGAGAAGTTAAAGGGAAAGAGAAGTGTTGAATCTAAACACACAGTTGTTGGGTTTTTTTCTCCCCATGGAAGAAATTTATTGGTTAGCATTTCTTTGATATTAAATAGTGAAGAAGATTTCAGCAAGTTACTGAAAGGTCTTAAATTAAGGATTGATTGATTAGTATTTCTATATAACTTCCCCCATTTCATTTCATCAATATGGCAGTTTAGGCCTTTTCTCTCTTGCATCATTATGCACTGACCTTTCCATTGTTAATGCTTCTATTCTATGCCTGAGTAGAGAGAATTTTTTCCCTCTTTTCAGAGATTAGCTGTGAAGAGAATTTATGTGACACTTGAAAGAATTATTTCCACCCTACCCTTTCAAATGCCTTTCTGACATCTAATGATGTAATTGAGCTACATTAATTTTAAGGAGCATCTATATTTGCATAATAAATTTTTTATTTTAATGTACTTCAAAATATGCATTGCTTCAAAAGTAATGCAGTATTTTTTGCAAAACATATTACACTGCATTTACTTTGTTACAGTATACTTTGCATTTCATGATTGTTATAAACCTTGAGTCAGTGTCAATATTATAAGGTTTTTTCACTTTATCCTGTCACCAATATGCAAATTTTCTCACTATGAGCCATATGTTGATGTCCAAAAACACCAAAAATATTTGTAATACAGATTATTACACAATAACATTTTCTAAGCCCAAGATTTTCAGTATCTGTCCTATGTAGCTCTACTTCTTTAGGATGATAAAGGGAACCATATGAAATAGGGACTTTTGATTATATATGTTAGCATAAAATTAGGTTTAACAAATGACTTGCTTCTTTACCAATAGTACAATACTTCTTGGAGCCAATAAAGGAATAACAGAATAAGAACAAATAAGAATAGAATAAGATTCACTCTGAATCTCAAAAAGGATTCAGGGGCTTTCCTGGTGGCGCAGTGGTTGAGAGTCCGCCTGCCGATGCAGGGGACACAGGTTCGTGCCCCAGTCCAGGAAGATCCTACGTGCCACGGAGCGGCTAGGCCCATGAGCCATGGCCGCTGAACCTGCGCCGTTGCGGAGCCTATGCTCCACAACGGGAGAGGCCACAGCAGTGAGAGGCCCCCGTACCGCAAAAAAAAAAAAAAAAAAAGGTTGCAGTACTTCCTCTTCTCCGGCCATTTACCAGAATACTCTATACTTCCACTATAGAAATGATTATTCTGGAGTATACTGGTCTAAATACGTCTTTGCTACTTCAAACAACATTTCTGTTTTCCAATTTTCTTACCAATTGACATAGTAAGAATACTATGAGCTGTAGGAGAGAAAGATGGACTGAAGAACATTAAAAGGGAATGTTTTAGATGTTCATCAGGAAAGAGCACTTGGCCAAGTGTCCAAAGATGACTGAGTCTCCATGCCTCATTCAACAGGTTTCTGCCCAGTTTGAGACATTTCCCAGTTTAGAGCAGCTTAAAATTTGTTTTTCTCTTCTCTCTTAGAAGGATTGACCTTCAACATGTATCTTGAATCTGATTATTTCTTGCTACCTCCATCACTACAGTTCTAAGTCAAGCAATGATCATTTTTCTAATTACAACAATAGTCTCTTCATAGATCTGTGAACTTGCATTGTTACTCCCTAACATCTATTCTTGACACAGCAGCCAGAGGTATTCCTTTAAAATGTAAGTATATAGTCTGACACTCTAATGGCTTAGGGTTAAAACCAAAACCTTTGCCACGAGCTACAAATATATATATGACCCAGTCCTTGCCCTCCCCACAACTTTATTTCCACAAACATTCCTTCCCAAACTTACCACCTTACCTTTCCTCAAATATACCGAGCACACACCCATCTCTGTGTCTTTGTACTTGTAGTTCCCTCTGCCTAAAAGGTTCTCCCCCTAACTATCTGTGTAGTTTGTTAATTAATTTCTTTCAGAGGGTAAATGAATAACTTAAAACTTGGATAGTTGTTATCTTCCATGAAGGAAGCTGACCTGCATGATAGAATACGCAGCATCAGCTTGTTTGACCTAATTCTGTATGATTATATAAATGTAAGAGTTAAAAAAAAAAGATCCTAATGTGAATATAAAAAATATTTAGGAAAATAAATATGAGAGAAAAGAAGCCTGAATTTCGTATTCCCCGTTTAGGATTATATGTATCATGATAGACTAAGAGACAAATGTAAATGTCCTTCTGTTTTTCTTTTTTCTTCTGATTCACAGAATCCACTATGGTAGAGCTAGAAGTGACTCTGAAGATCTTCTACAATAACCTCTCCATTTTCAAAGTAAAATGAGACACAGAAAATTAAGTGATTTCCCCCAAATCTCATAGCTAGTATTAGAAGAATCACTAGTAGGATATGCATTTTCTACCTCCCAATCCAGTGTGTTTTGCACTATCCCAGATGTTTAACATTTTGTGCTATATAGTAAGATATCCAGAGGCACATGCATTGGCCGCAGGGCCATAATTATAGCTTCATGGTAGACATGGGATGAGAATTTGGCTGGATTTCTTTGTTTAGAGCTGAGAAGAAAAATCTGCTATGCTGGGTATTGTCTCTTCTTTGCAACTTAAGGAACATCTTCCAAAATGGTCCTGGCTTTGCCTCACTTTCTGCAACATATTTAAGTTCAAGTAGAAAAGCATACAAAACTGCTGAAGGGGCTTATAGTTGTATGCGTTTCCTTATCAATATTCTATACGAAACTTGAACAGTTTTAGTAAAAAGTCTACACATCCCTCTGGCAGAAAATACCCAAACCTTGAAGCCTCCTTTCATGAATAACTTCTGAACATAAAGCAGAATATTTTCATGTATGAGATAGCTCTTAAAGCAACACTCAGTTTGAAAGACCAGAAAGAAAAACATTTTGTTTCTCAGCAGTTATTTTTGTGCTCTTCCTCCCTATTCTCATCAACTTTCAGCGATTTGATACTTCAGAGAACACTCTGATACAAAGTTACAAATGTTCTTCATTTTTTTAATAAAAGGCATAGCATACTCAATCATATACCATATAAACCAATGGTAAGACTCCTTTCTCCTCTTAGAATGTTTTCAAGCCCCACTGTCGAGTACATGGGCCAACTATTAAGCCTCCAGCTAACGTAGGAGAAAAAAACATCAGAAATATGGACTTGAATAACTGTTTGTCAGAGGCGTTTGTAAATAAAAGCAAACTTGAGGGAATAATATATTCTTATGTTAAGAAATCTTAGTGAATTCTAAAAATAGCCCAAGAATAATTGTTTCATTTGTGGGAGATCAGTTTTCCTTTCAATGGTGTCATTCTCTTTCCATTTTCTCTCTTTCAATCTCCTCTGCAGGATTATGACAAGGAGGAACAAATTTTAAAGTAATTTCAGAAGAAGGTACATGCTCTCCACACGTCTTTTTACCAATCAGCTTGTACATGGGCAAGATAATTTCTATTTTCAGAGAACTTTATTGATATTGGTTTTTCCTTAAAACTTTCATGGGTGTGGAGACTTGTTCAGCATTAGCAGCATTTCCATCCCCATATCAAGTAAGCTAAAGCAGTTGTTTACATGGAAAATCAGTTGCAGTTTGAATGAGGTATGTATCCATATCCCTCACTGCCATGTTGAGCTATTCCCTTTCCTTATATTTCAGTACCAACCTACTGAGCACCTGGGAATTTCTTTTGCTCTCTTAAGCAGATCTGTTATACTGCTATTCTTTTCTGCCATGCTGTTAAATCCACTTAGTTCCATGAAAACACAATTGCTTTTTAAAGTAATTATTTGCAATAAATGTAAATAAAATAGCTGCCTTATACCCAATAAACACACACAATTATTACCAGAGGACCTAAATAAATCAAGATGATTTTTTGCCTAACTCTACCTAATACTGTGTGTGTGTGTGTGTGTGTGTGTGTGTGTGTGTGTGTGTGTATTACTATCTGGCCAAACCAACTGGAAATTTTAAAGACAGTAGGAGTGATGACATCCTTCCTAGAAGACAGAAACTTGGAAAGAGGCACATACCACCTACTAGGAGGGATTTTGTTTGTGACTAATTACAGATTCTATAGATTTTAGTATTCACAATCTCAGTTGGGGAGGTACTACTAAAATGGAATATTGAGAGGGGTCAAATCCTTTCATTTTCTTTCCCAATAGTTATTAATTTTGGCAAAAGATACTGCTTAGTTTTAAAATTTAACAGTAAAAAAAAAAAAAAAGGATCAGCACTTGGGCAAGGGCCCTATGAGGTGGGATGAAATCTCCAGGGGTTTTCCACAGAGAGCTCACAAAATGAAATTTTGAGTACAGACATGGTCTTTGTGGTTTATACTCCCGTTTTCTCTCCCCTCTGTTCTTCCTTCTTCCTCATTTTCTTGGTGTGTTAATGCATGTTTTCCACTTCTCCTGAATAAGAAAAAATGTGCTTGTCTCCTCAATTTAGCCAGAAAGGTCACTAAGACATTTTAAAATAATACTTCTTGGCAATATTTTAGGACTATTAAAATCTCTTAATTCTCAGAGGTTCCACCAGAATCACCACACTTTTTAGTTGATGACTATCCACAAGAAGAAATACCATTTTCTTTTTTTCCCCCCTTTTTACACAAGGGAAAAAAGTGTCAGGGGAAGAAATGGGTTCTAAATGGTCTAGGTTAGGATTCTGCCTAGACTACATCACTGACACATGAAATCCATTTCAGTTATCAGATCAAATTCAGAACGGGGTCACACAGTTCAAAATAGCCTTTAAAATTAAATCAGAAGGTTGTCCCCATTTCAACACTTTCTGAGAAGAATTATACTGTATCCTAGATGCACGTTGATCCATCCTGTCTGTCAGAGCTGCTTCGTTTTTCTCTCTGGAGGTTCCTCCATTCTGGGGAAATGACTGCAGAGGTCCGGCATGTTCCCTGAACTTTCTCTCTCACCCTTGAAATCCATTCTTTGGCTTCTGATCTGTGGATGGGCACACTTAATAGGGTAAGGTTAATTGGAGTGAAGCTTTTGAACATCTTCCCCAAAGATCTTTAAATCCTCAAACTCTAGTACAAATAGGTGATTAATTTCTGTTTTCTCAAGTTCACCATCTGGATGCCTTACAACTTACAACTTTTTGCTCCAGTGTGAGTTTAAAAGAGAAAGTATCCAGGTGTCATCTCTTTTTTTTGTTTTTGCTTGTTTCCTCAGTAAAAATTTATAATTGTCTTTATTTTGTGCTATTGTACCCACCTCTATTCCTTTTTAGTGATACAAATGATGAAAACTCTTGATGGCATGATGCAGTCGGGATCACGACTGCACCACCTCCTGCATCTCTGAACAGAACTTGGTGTTGGACATTGGTTACACACAGCACTCTGGGGGCAGAGGTTGTGGAAGCAAGGGGGAAAGGAAGGTCTATCTGTTAAGTTCCTAGTATGCTAGGTAGTGTGATCTCTGTTTTATATCTGGTATTATATTTGGTCTTTTAAAAATATGCTTAAAGTTAGATTATACTCATAGTATAGATGATGAAATTCAGGATCAGGCAGGTCTGTGTGATATTAAATCCTATAGCATGAAGCTATTAGTTTAGGCTCAGAAAGGGGATATTATGGACTGAATGTTTGTGTCCCCTCAATATTCATATGCTGAAGCCCTAATGGCATTTGAAGATGGGGCCACTGGGGGCAATTAGGGTTAGATGAGGTCATGATGGGGTTAGTACCCTTATAAGGAAGCCCTCTCTCCCTCTCTCTCTCCCCAGCTGCCACCCCCTCCAACTCATGCTCCCACAAAGAAGAGATCACGTGGGCACACAGTGAGAAGGCACCATCTACATCTCAAGGGGATAGGCCTCACCCAAAACCAACCATGTTGCTATCTTGATCTCAGACTTCCAGCCTCTAGGACTGTGAGGAAACAAATCTCTGTTGTTTGAGCCATTCAGTCTATGGTATTTTGTTACGTCAGACTGAGTGGACAGGGGATTTCCTTGGCATTATATTTAGAAAGAGTTAGAAATAATCTGTAGGGCTGGAATTCTATTCCCCAAAATATAAAAGATGGTAGAAAGTAGCTAAAAAATGTGGAAGAAAATATTTTTTTAATAATTTTAATTCATTGATTTGATACCAAGAAATTAAAAGAAATCCTTAGATATCAGAAATCTTAAAGGGAGAATCCAGAGAGATGTGAAAACACTGAAGCAGGATTTTGCCCTCTGGCATCTGCCAATTGTTGATTGCCTACAGAATTTTAACTGACTGAAAAAGGGCCCATCCAAGGAGGAAGGTCAGATCAGAGACTCAAAAATAAATCCAAGGCCCTAGAAAGGAAATAGCTACAGAGAGTAAACTTAAAACATACACACACACACACACACACAAAGTAGAGACTATGGTGATAATTACCTTGGCTCCAGGAAAAATATGGAAAACATTTTGTCTCTCCTGAAATCTCCTGAACACCTGTGTGCAGCTGGAGGCCAGAAATCATATTACCTGTGTATTCTTTACCTCTTCCACCCAAAAAAAGCACAAAATAGAAACTGATTTCAAAGTGGTTCTGAATCAAGCCTTAGACAACTTGTGTAGCTGTCACCATGGTTCTGCTTGTCAACCCTCAGCAAGCTGAGAAAAGGGCAAAGAACCATGCTGGGCACTTGATGGAATGAGAGCAAAGAAAAGGTGGAATGGAAGTAAAAATTAATGATCTCAATAATGTGCCAGATGCTCTATGCTCACCATTCTATTTAATTCTCACACGTACCTGTGAGATAAGCAGTGCCTTCTGCATTTAAAGATTAGGTCACTGACATTCAGAGACAGTAGGTAACTTGCTAAGGTACACACAGCAACAGCATGGTGGGGCCACAGTAGTAGTCCAGTTCTGTGGCCTTCAAAGACTTTTATTTATTTACAGCAAAAACCGTGTCCCACGATAACAGCTATAATGTGTACACTAAATCTTGATGAATGAAGAGCATATATTTCACACAGATATCATTAAAATCTAAGTGGGCTTTTGTTTGTTTGCTTTTCTGCCATATTGTCCTCAGGCAACACTGGAAAAGTCTTTAAAAATTCCAGGTCCTCAGGAGGTCATTTTAGGGATCCTGGAAATTGTAAAACAAATTGTGGTGAACAGGTTTTTTAAATGGTTTCTTGGCAGGAACTGAATAATCAAGTGCAATGAATTTAATTGATTATGGAAGAATACTCCTTTGAGCTGCTTTTGGTCTGTTTGTGGCTTGAAATGTGAATTGCTGCAATGATGACCCGTGCTAGGGTTTTTCTGTTGGAAAAGTCTTCAGTGGGAAAAATTGGAAATATTTAAAGTGAAGTAAATTGTTTCTTAAGGGATGCCTTCTGAGTATGTAAAAGTGACTGCCTCTCCATAGCCTCTCTACTTAACTCTTACCTTGATTCTTTTTTCTCAGTCTTAGAATTGGATCCTCTGAGTGGAGACTTAAGACCATACAAATGCTCACGGTTCTTAGCTCTGCCGCTAACTACAGCTGACCCTTGAACAACACAGCGGGGTAGGGGCACTGAACCCCAAGTAGTGGAAAATCCGCATATAATTTATCTGGCGCTCCAAATCCATGGTTCTTCTCTGTCAGATTCCACATCTGCAGAACCAACTGCAGATCAGGTGTAGTATTTACTATTGAAAAAAAATACCCATATAAGTGGACCCTTGCAGTTCAAACCCAGGTTGTTCAAGGGTTCATTGTAGTTGCACGGGCTTGGTCAAGTTGTTGAACCTCCTGCTTCAGTCTTCTCCTTTCTAAAATGAAGGAAATAATAATACCTACTACCTTATATAATGTTGTAATGACTGAAGAGGTTGATATCTCAATATATTACCTGGAACATGGCAGGTGGTCAATAAATATTAATTGATATTTTTAGTAATAGTAAAAATAGCTTTTAATATCTCTTAAATGTGATGATCACATCTGACATTACTGAAAATTTATGGATATAACCTTTGGACTGGCTGTTGGTAATTCTCTGGGATTTATAGAGAATGAGAGAAATTAGAAAAACTTAAGACAAGGGAAAAAAGGGACACAGGAAACATGCATATCTAGAAAATGTCTGGAGTGGTGACTGAGTCTTATATGCCATTTGTCTGTTCTATGTTGCAGTCTGACCAGGTTGGGGCCTGGCCTCCCATGTTAGTTTGCTATAGGTTGCCATAACAAACTGTGTGGCTTAGACAATAGAAGCATATTGCCTCACCATTCTGGAGGCTAGAAGTGCAAAGTCAAAATGTTGGTAGGTCCTTCTGAGGGCTGTGAGTGAAGGGTCTGCTCCAACACTCTCTCCTTGGCAACTAGATGACTGTCTTCAAGTCCACATGGTCCACATGTCCTATTGGACTACAGCCAACCCTAATAACCTCATTTTAGCTTGATTACCTCTGTAAAGACTCTACCTCCAAATAACGTAGTATTTTGAAGTGCTGGAGAGTAGGACGTCAACATATGAATTTGAGGTAGACATAATTCAACCCATAATACTTTGCCTTTGGCCCTCAATATTCTTATCACATGCAAATATATTCATCACACCCAATACCCCCTCAATCTTAACCCATTCCAGCATCAACTCTAAGTCTAAAATCTCATTTAATATCATCTAAATCAGGTAAGGTTGAAACTCAAGGTATGATTCATCCTGAGGCAAAATTCCTCTCCAGCTGTGAACCTGTGAGGCAAAAACCAAGTTATACAGTCAGGGGTCAGAGTACATGTACAAAAACTAATACGGGCAAGCACTGGCCCATAGGAAGTCATGTGGTATGATGTCTAGGTCAGATCTGGGGAATAGCGTGACTTTATTCCCTTCAAGACATTTATTATAAACATCAAACGTAGGAGTTAAAAAGAGAGATCCAGGAAACTATATACTGAAAAGCCTGATGTGTATATATAGAATAATCTTCCTGCTATGGAATGTGGAGTCTCAAAAAAAGTGAATCGCCAATCAAAGGCTGGATGACAAAATTCTGGGCCTGCAGATACAGGGTATATTTCTGCGGTGAATAGAAGGAATGATCATGTAATTGTAAAGTACCTAAAACCTCAAAATCCAACTCGACAGCTTTTCTTTCTAAGCAACACAATTTCTTACAGAAAGCACCAAAACCACCTAATATACAATTTTGCCCACATAATCACCCTGAAAGCATTTATGTAATCAAAAGCAACCTCTGGGAATGGAAACCGGAATCTGGAAGTGAAACTCAAGAAAGATTTCATCATTGCACAAACAATTTCAAATTAAACACTAATCAGAGGGGAAAATTAGGTTTATTCACAGGGGCCGCTCAAAACAACCCTCTTAATAACGTAGAAGATGGCTGTAGCTGAAGTCCCACAAGTCTAGACACAAATACATTTAAAATACAGCAAAGCCAGTCAATATAAAATGTAGCAAATACAAGAAGTCAATGTGAAATAGATTTCCCAGATATGAGGAACATGGTTCCAGGACTGCAAGCAAACTGCTCAGGAAAAAAAAAAAAAAAAAAAATCTGTGGTTTAGAAACATTTTAGACTAAAAAAAAAAAAAAAAAAAGTCTGTGGTTTAGCAGAATTTTAGACTTACAAGAAATGTCTTTGCTTTTATTAGTGTCCTGGTCTTAAAATGTCATTTCATATTCTCCTTCTACTCATTAGGATAGATGCTGACCAAAACAAAAGGTTCACTAGGAACTGAGAACACATTTGTCAAGCTTAAAAAAAAAGAAAAGGAAACAAAAAGGTAACCAGAAATCAAGGGGAAAATAAGAAAAAGAAGGGCAGAAGATAGTAGCCAGTCTATCTAGGGTGTTATTAAACTCACTTGGAGTTGAATTCAGATAGACTGGAAAAGTATAAACAGAATTAACAGACTGCCCCCCCTCCAAGCACAATCGCCCACAGGCTCATGCCAAATTTTGAGACACAGCATCTGTGGCTGATTCAAGTACAGGTTTTCTGGTAAGAGGGCCTGGCTTTCTAGGTGTAGATAGCCAGAGGCAGAACTGCAACTAAGATCACTGTGAGTAACAGTCTCACTCTGAACATGAATATTCTGACTCTGTCCTTTCCTTTTTTATCTTCCTTCTCCTTCCCCACATCTTTTTTTTCACTCCTTTGCCTTCTCTTCATGCCTCCCTGGCTCAAGACCCTTGTACCAACATTGCTGATTTCTGAAGATGGCCAAAAAGGTTGCTGACCTCTACCCTCTCTCATGAAATTTTCAAATACACCTGCTCCCATGCCTTGCAAATGAGCTTTACCTGAACCTCCAATCACACCAGGGTGCCCTGCATCCCTAGCTGGAGAATATCTGGTCTCCAGGCAACCAGAGACAAACATTCTGTCTTCAGAAAAGGTACTAAGTGCTCTCTTGCCCTGAAAGCCCTCTAAAGTTGAGGGGAAGGGTTTGGCAGAGATGCAAACAAACTTCATAAGCTGGACCAACTTTCCCTGGTGATAAGTGATTTTGAAAAAAAGAAAAGAAGAGAGTAGCTAAAGAGGGTATCAACTCTCATTCACCAACATGTGAATAATGTCAGAGATAAATAATTGGTCTAAAGCTGCACTGGCTAATTTGATACCTATTAGCCACATGTGGCTATTCAAATTTAAATTTATTTTAATTGAAGTTCCCTTCCTCAGCCACAATAGCCAGATTTCAAGTTCTCAGCAGCCACGCGGAGCTGGTGGCTACTGCACTGGACAGTGCACACAGAGAACATTTCCAGCACCATGGAAACTCCTATTGGACAGCACTGGAAAGACCTGCAGATGCAGAAAAAATAGAGAAAGAAACAGAGAGATAGAGAGGGAGAAAGAAAGCAAAGAAGTGAGACATTTGACATTACTCATGTCCTTTGGGGAAACGAGGAGATAAAGACCGAGAAGGAAAAACAAAGATAAATCAAGAGGAAAGAAAAAAAAAATTGAAAGAGTAAAACTGCAGGTCTGAGATTGAGAATTTTTCCTCCAGGCTTTAGATACTCTGAGAGTCATGTGAATAATATGTTTAGAGAAGCACACTTTCTTAAGCACTTGATTTTAAGAGGCTGTCTTGGGTTTAAGTAATATGAGTATGGAGACTCACCTATATGGGAGGTTAGAGTTCTTGCAACCAATTAGTTGCTTTGACCTGAACCTACTAATTTTCATTTAGCTGTTTTCTTACAGCCTACCAACAAGCATCCTGTATCACTCCCCTCTAAATTCCTCTAAACTAGGGAATGACTAGGGCAATGAAGCTGGAACAGCACATGTATTAGAAGTGAAGAGCATCGCTAAGAATTTAGAGACTGTGTCTAGTTTGGAAGAACCCAAGGGAATGTCAAGAAAAGTAATCAGAGTGAGTAGGAAAGAATACATAATGCAAAGTGTTCCCTCCAGGAACTTTACTTCAGCAAGAACAAGAGCATTTCCCCGAAGGACATGAGTAATGTCAAATGTAACTGTTCACCATGCTTCTCCAAGGCACCAAATGGGCTTTTAAGTCACACATTCCTGTG
Organism: Neophocaena asiaeorientalis asiaeorientalis; assembly: GCF_003031525.2. Taxonomy (NCBI): domain Eukaryota; kingdom Metazoa; phylum Chordata; class Mammalia; order Artiodactyla; family Phocoenidae; genus Neophocaena; species Neophocaena asiaeorientalis. Next base: position 1,552,602 of record NW_020175532.1, on the reverse strand, counting down.
GGTTTAACAATTCAACATAGGAACTGTAAATTTGCTCTCTGCCTTTCTAAGTTTGTAATGAGAAGCAGACAATTTTGGGGTTGTTGTGTGGCCTGACTGGGATATCTGCTTATAATTCAATGAGAGGTTTGTAAAAAATGGATTGGTTGACACCTCAGAGGTCTCAGCATCTTTGACCTTCTATTATATGTGGTGAACCACAAGACCAGCCAAGAGCAAAACTTCAGGCAGCCTCTGAAAATATTTGCTGAAGTTATTTGTGGAGTGTAGGCTTATTTTATGAATAAACAGCAATAATAAAGATATAATATTCATTTATAATCCCTTAAAATTAATGAGCCTTTGTCTTAGTTATTTCCTCAGAGGGGAGAACAGGTCAAAGTACAACCACTTTCATAAAACAGAGAAAACCACCTCTATTATACCTAAACACTGATGGAAGGAGAAGAGGCCTCCATCCTTCAAACTCTGTAGCTTCAGTTCCCAAATACCATTTTTGCATCAGTCTATCCCTTCCCTGTGGCTTTCCAAAAAGAAGCCCTGTGATTTCCCAACTGCCAACAGAAGCCTCTTGCTACAGACATTCCTATTATTCCTAGTCAAAATGACTTGGGGCTTCCCTGGTGGCGCAGTGGTTGAGAGTCCGCCTGCCGATGCAAGGGACGCGGGTTCGTGCCCCGGTCCGGGGGGATCCCACATGCCGCGGAGCGGCTGGGCCCGTGAGCCATGGCCGCTGAGCCTGCGCGTCCGGAGCCTGGGCTCCGCAACGGAAGAGGCCACAGCAGTGAGAGGCCCGCATACCGCAAAAAAAAAATAAAAAAAAAAAAGGTTCGTCCTGCTCCCCATTAGTATAGCCCTAATCTCTTAACATCTTTAAGGAAGATTGCCCCAGTGTTGAACGTCCAGGCCAGGACAGGCACAGCACAGTGAGCTTAGTTAGAGGAGGGACCCTGCAGCCACACTTGATGTGTGAATTCTTTGCTCTGTCTTTTCAGGTATGTGGCCTTGAGTAAGTTATTTATTTAATGTCTTTGAACTTCAGGTTCTTTCTCTGCAGAAGAATGCTGTTAGGAGAACTGAACAAGTTAATATCTCTAAAGTACTTAGAACAGTGTAGATGGATAGATAGACAGACAGATAGATAGACAGACAGATAGTTGGGGAGTGTAGTCAAATTCTGGCATTTATCCTTCATTTATTCATCTCTTACATGAACAGCACTAAGGATATAAAGATAGCTAAGACAGAATCCGTGCATTTAGGCAACTCAAAGTTTAATGGGAGACAGACATTTATAATACATTACAATGGCTGTGGTAGAGTCAGAAACTAATTGCTTTAGGAGTGCAGAGGAAGAAGTAATTAATTCTCCCTGAGGGTTTAAGGAAAGATTCATGGATGAACCTGTGTTACCCTGCAATGTCACTATACATCCAGAAGCCACTGGGAGTGAAGTCAAGGGCAAGGTGAGCAAGGACCAAATACTATATATGCCCATGGATGACCCCTCTCCTAGTATAGTGCACCCAACAGGTTATCTGTTCACACATATCCTCCCCAACTGAACCAACCCTTTGCCTTGGTTTTGCCACCAACGCTTGAAGAGTTAATAGTCTCCTCTCCAGGACTATTGCTTTGAAAGGACCCTTTATTCCTCTATTGAGCAGTTAGTCATTAGAGCCACAAGGGGCCACACACTCAGGTACACACACACCGCCACACACATAAATGTACATATGCATGCATGTATGTACACAGACATACATGTATATTAAGTAAATAATATACATATATATTAAGTAAATACACATATGCATATATTAAGCACCTGAGTGGGTAGCTCTTTGCTAGGGCTCAAAGGATAAAAATAAGACACTTGCCCATAAAAAGTTTATAATATAGTGAAATATATGGCATGCCACACTATGGGCACTGTTAGCACAAAGGGGGAAGAGGAAGGCATTTTGTAATACTGTCTAAGCTACTACTGAGAAAATTGGGAAACATATGAGATATCCCAGTATTCTCCACTTGTAAGCACTATTAGCAACGATAACAAACAAAAAGGTAAATTTAAAAAGGAACAACTATTAGATATTGTATCTCCAATATATACATTCTGGCACCATCAGGAAGTCACATTCTCTCAGCAGTGTCTCACTGAAGATGGATGCTGTCTCCCCAGCCACATATGCCACTCTAAGAGAGAAGAGTTTTCCCTCTAGGGTCCATGGTTATAGAGAGGTATCCTAGTTCAGGGATCAGGAAATCCACATTCGAAACCAAACATGGCTACAGAAATAACTGAGTTCCTTTGGCCATTTCACACCTTTTTGTTTCCCCATCTAAACGTGAAGGGACTGTCCTAAACGATCAGTAAAATGATTTCCAATTCTGATTTTATTCTAAAGACAGAGGCAACCATTCCTGAGAGCGGCACCCAAAAGGCACCTTCTTGGCTTCTGTGTTCCTCTTTTTTCCAAACCAAAGTATCCTCATTTTATTGCATAGCCAGAGAATTCAAACTACAGATCCCCTTGGGAGTGCAAAGAGTCATCTCAGACTTCTATATGTTAGCTGATTCAAAATCTCTTCATCAGTTTATTTTCAAATGTATTTTCCCTGTGAGAAGGACATGAATTTTGGGGGATCCAGTGGGCAGAATATTACAGGCTGAATGATGCCCCTCCCAAATTCGTATGTTGAAGTCCTAGACCCCAACACTTCAGTATATAATCATATTTGGAGATAAGGTCTTTAAAGGGGTAATTAAGTTAAAATGAGGCTGTTAGTGTGGGGTACTAATCCAATATGACTAGTGTCTCTATAAGAAGAAGGAGAGACACCAGGAAATGCACAAGCACGGAGAAAAGGTCGTGTGAGGACATAGAGAGAAAGTGGCCATCTGCAAGCTGAAGAGAGGGACCCCAAGGAAAACAAAACCTGCCAACACCTTGATCTTGGACTTCTAGCCACTACATCATGAATTTTAACAATCACTTTTAGGGGGCCAAAATATCTGAATCAATTGGCCTACACAGACATCTCCCAAATGTATGAATCCCCCTTGATGTAAGAACTGGTGACTTTGTAAGCTACACTGAACTATAGAAAAATATTAAGTCAGAAGATAATCTGATTCAGCATGCTTTGAAATCCCCTAAGACCTCCACAGTATGACTTTTTTTCTTTTTTCCTTCTGGCAAACTTTGTCTCAGCAAGTTTTATTCAGACCATCTGAGCTAAAGCACAGTTGTGACTTGACTGATACTTCCAAGTGGATTAATGTCTTCCACCTGCCTAAAAACCCACAATGCATTAGGGATCACCTCAGGGGGTTATATATGGGTGAGGAACATGCTTGTCTCCGTCTCTATTGTGCTACCTATATGTCAAAGGATCAGAGACTTATCAGGCCCTTCTCAGGCATTATTCCCACCCAGAGTAAATGAATGTTTCTCATTAGTCTTAAATGAGCCTATCTGCAATTTAGTTTTTACATGGGATGCATTCATTTGCTTTCGTATGAATAAAAATGTATATTATCCATCACCAGGTCTTGCCATAAATCTGAACAGAACTGCCTGTGGGCCCGAGCTAGAGCTCAGTCACCAGCATTAACGGGTCACCCAATATGCTCACCACTGGGTGTGAACTCAGTCAGTCTCTTATCTGGCTCCACCACGAAAGTAAATAAATAAGCAAACTGATAAAAATAAATGGAGCCCTATCTCATTCAAAATGTTATCTGCATCGGCTGAGGAAGAATCCAAGGGAATCAGCTCTGTTGTGGAGTTGTTCTGTTGTGTTCAAAATTGTAGGGCATTCTGCCTGAGGAGACAATGTGGTACAGGACCAAGATTCCCTGGTATCTGATTAGAATTTACACAATATGAAGTAAATAATGAACTCCTGATTCTTAGCTAGACAAGGCAACAGACCCAGATTTTATCATGGGCATGTGATTTTTAATGAATGGGAACGGATAGATGCAATCAAAATGCAGGGGAAAACATGAAGCTCAATTAAACTGCATATCCGTTCTCTGAAAGAAGTTACTGTTTCCCCCAAACTAAGACCTGCAGCTTAGTCTGTGAGTGCTACTGAGGGATGAATAATCAAAGGTAGAAATACTTTCAATGCCAAAAGCTTCTAAAATAAAAGAGAGAAGAGGACAGATAGAAGAAAATAAATAGAGAAATAGAATTTTAAAATTCTAATTTTAAAATGGTTCTTAAATGCAGCCTTACTTAATGGGGCCTGACTGCCATGCCAAAAGAAAAAGAAAAAGAAATAACAATAACAACCAAAACAAACAAAAAAATTCTTTTGATTACATTTTCTAAAACATGCAGCTTTTCCAACTACCTTCTCTTTGAAATAGCTAAAATAGAGTGTTTCTGAGTATACACATGCAATCTAGTGCATGCATTTTAGTTATTCTGTGTCTTTTATTTCTGTTGGCCTTGGTGTTGTACAGATATCCCTCTAGGTTAATATCTCACTGTCAAGGATGGTGCCCCACAGGGAAGTTCAGTCGCTTCCTTCAGAAGTTCTTTCAGATCCTACCCCTCACTGTCAAAAATTCTGGCATCTTCTATTGGCTTTTCATTCCCTTTTATGTATCTTCTTTTTATTGTTTTTTTTTCTTCTCTTTATATGTTTTCCTCTCTCTCCTCCTGCTGTTCTTATTATCTCTAGTCCCACAGGTTCTCATCTGTAGTTTTCTATGTTTGACTGATAGCTCTTTGACTCCATCTCAGTATCTCTAGGATTCTCTTTCAGCATTAGCTTTCCCTCTAATCAATGCCATTCTTGTTTACAGCTATAGTGGTCTTCAGTTTGTCTCGGGGGCTATTTGCCTTATTGTGACAAGAAGGATGAATTGTCTTCTGCTTTTCCAGCAGACCTAAAGTGCTGCCATCCATCAATCTGGAGATTATTTCGTGTATTTAGGATGTCAGGGGTCAGTATGATACTAAATAAACAATACTTGACTGAAAAACCCCAATGAGATTACTCTCATTCTCTGTGGGGTCCCTATCCCTGGCGAGCAGTACCTGCCAACAGAGAAATCAGGTATTGATCAACTTTATTGTCATTAACGTAAACTCTCAAGTATTCATGGAGAATGTGGATCTGCCAATGTGTTTCAAAGTATCAATAGGAAATATATGTATATATACAGTGTTTGCTGTATATATATGTACTACTTACTTTTACGTACTACTTACTAGTCATGTGTCTGTTTGTAACTGGTGGAACTGACAATTCTCTACACAGACACGTGTAACATGAAGTGACTTTATTCTCGAAACTGTACAATACTGTTATGACCCCTGAACACCCAAATTGCTGAGATGAGATATTTTACTTATTTGGTCAATTCCCAAGTAAACATTCATCTAAACTGATGGTTTCTGTCATACAATTTAGTTCTGAATATCTTGTTTTTTTCTGAATAAGTATTCAGTCAATTTGAATTATAATCACTTTTTTAGTCAATGATTACAATCCATGTTCCTCCTTTCTGAGTTTCCCCTCGTCTCTGTCTCAGCCTAAAACCCTTAAGCAGACTTACCTGTGCTCATTCCTCCAGAAGCAAGGGCAGCAAAGGAGGAAAAATTCTACTTGCATTAATAACATTGGTGGTAAAGGGGCATCTCGGTCTTGGCCTAGATCCATTTAATGACTATCACCTCTCAAAGGTGAGCCATGCACTATTCTCATCACTGTGTGTACATCTTATGACATGAGAAAACCTCCAGTAAGTCAGCCACGACTTTGTCCTCTTTATTGACCTCCTCTTCTATAAATTCTGAGAGCCAAGAGGTAACTGGAGGAGGCATTTCCCCCCATTCTTTTTTGGGAACAGTACCTCCTATTGAGGAGGAAGAAATTTTCCCTTACCATTCTAGGTTCTTCTGGCTGATCTAAGAATTAAATTGACATGAGACAGATTAACAGGAGAAAATCAAACAAAAGTTTAATAATATGTATACATAGGAGAGACCCGGAAAAATGAATAACTCACCAAAATGGCTGCAACCCTCACCTTAAATACTATCTTCGGCTAAAGACAAAAGAGGATGTTGGGGGTGGTAGTTTGGGACTTTAAAGGGGTGGAAGGCAATTCATATAAAGGTGGAAAAGCAAATGTTTGGTAAACAAATATATACTGGGACATGCAGAGACAAAGGAACACAGAGAAATTTTAACAAACAGACTTTGCTAATTTCTTCCCTGTCTATCCCACTTAGTTCATACTACAGTTATCTACAGTGATAGCTCCCTTCCTGGAACAGGTCCTCTAACTAAATTCTTTTAGGCAGTTAAGGGGAAGGTCAAAGTTTCTTCCTGAGTCGTCTTTTGGGCCTTGACTTTCAAAATGACACATCCCAAAGAGACCTTGGGGGTGGAAAATTTTGCTTCTACTGCTCCTTCATGCCCTACTCAGTGGTGTATGCTAGTGAGTCCCCAGCCATCAGACAAGAAGCAAACACTAGTTTCTATGTTCGAGTGCTCTAAACTGTAAGAATATATGTCCAGTACCCAGAGAGTCAGTGAAAAATGAAAATGCAGGACATCTTGTTAAAAAAATTATTAAGAACATCCAGGCAGCTACCACAGAGTATTAAACCAAGCTTCTTCTGAGTGCTGGGCCCTGTGTGATTCTACAGGTAGAAAAATGCTTGCACTAGCCCTGTCAGTGCCTCACTTTCTGTACTAAGAGCTCCTCCAATTACTCGCTCTAAGAACAACACTTCACATGCTCTCTTCCAACCCTTTTGCTATATCTCTCAGTGAAAAACTGGTTCCGTCTCTCCTAAACTTGAAGTTTACCTCAGAATCCCAAATCATGAACTAAGTTTTCTTTTAATTTGGATGGTGGGAATTAATGAAACTTGAGTTTAAAAATGCACAGTGTGTATCTTGGGTGTATTTGAAATACCGGATGATTAGTTGTTATTTGATAAACCTGATTTACTCCACGCTCCCTGGCTACCGTTATAATCTCAGGGAAAGGGGAGAGACAGATGCCATCTCAATAAGCAGTACAATATCAGGGGAACAACCCTGCATTCAGCAAAAGGCAAAAGGAAGGAGACAAACTACCTTTTCTAGTGCAATGGTTCTGGGACAAAAATGGATATAGAAGAAAGGACATAGTCATACGTCCTATGACATAGTCATAGTCATATGTATGCTCTGATTTTCCCTTTCCAGTTTTCCTTGGAAAGAGAGCCTCTTGCCCTGCTCCCTGTTTGGGACTTACGGGCATTACTGCTGCATATGGCAACCCTACATGTCTCAGTATAGTAAAGAGAGAAAAGTACAGAGGTAAAATGGAGAGATAGTCCAGTTTTAAATACCTGTGTCAAACATGGCTTCTAGGTGGTGTGGACTTTAAGTCAAGAGTCAGGGGACCTGTTTTGGGCCCAACTGATGAGCCTGTGGGGGAAAGTGGTGAGGTGATTCTGTGGCAGAGTCTATGAGGCAGACAGGCTAAGCCTTGTGCTCTTGTGCCAGGCAGATGACATGGAAGAGCCTCAAAGGGCTTTGTGGAGGCCACAAGAGAATAGAAAAGGTTATAGAAGCATGGTGGGGTCATTAGGCCCTGACCAATACAGGTCAAGAGCTGACTATCCTCAGATGTCATTGGTGGATGGTAACTATAGGGGAGGAAAAATAATTTTCCTCTACCCTTCTGAGTTTTTGGCTGAAGCCCCTATAATAAAAGACAGATTAACAAGAGAAAAGCAAATAGAAGTTTATGAACATTTATACATTATGTACAGGTGGAGATTTCCAGGGAAAAATGAGTAACTCCCTGAGGTGGCTCAAACCATCAGCTTAAATATTTTTATCTTCAGGTAAAGACAGATAAAAGAAAGAAAGATGTTGGGACGTCATTTACCAGGAGAAGTATGGTAAACAAGAATAACGTTTGCTATGCAGATTTAAGTTGGTGCCTTTTCCATTGATAAGATTCTCTTGTGATTTACAGCCACCCTTCTCTTCCTGGTACAAAAAGGGAGACACCTGTACAAATGGAGATTCCCTTTATAAATGTAAATATCCCCTACAAAAGGGTAACTTCTATTCTGTTCTTCTTCAGTGTCTGCTGTTTCTCAAAATAATCAGCTCAAAATAACCCCTATGCCAAAGAGGTATATCTTGAGGTGGCATATTCTGTTACTTTTCACAACACTGTCCCGTGTACTAGACAAAGTTACAGCTCCTCAGTGCACACAGTCAATAACATATCGCATGAGCAGCACCAGGTTAGGGGGTCAACCTCTGCTACTTCTACAAGGTCATATAGCCTTCTTCCCCATGAACTCAGATACTGTTTTTGCAGAGAAGGGGGTCAAAATCTGAGACACTCACAGCATTTTGCCTATAGAAACTGAATTACCCAAAAGAGATGTATTGGGGTAGCCATGATAGGCAGTTAAAATTTAAATAGGGTAAATGCTGAAATGAACAGAAGCTCATTTAAACCAGCACATGGGATACTGCTAATTAGCCTCGGTGAAAAGGTATGCTTGAGCAAAGAACTAAGCAAGCTGAGGACTGAGACATGAAAATAAGTATGGGAGGAGTATTCCAAAGAGAGAGAAGAACAAGTACTAAGGCCCCAAGGTGGGGAAAATGACTGGAAAGGTCAAGAAATAGCAAGGAGGCCAGGGCAACTAGAGTGGGCTGAAGGGAGGGGGGAAAAAACTAAGAGATAAGGTCATAGCAATAATGGGGGAATCAGGGCTTCCCTGGTGGCGCAATGTTTGAGAGTCCGCCAGCCGATGCAAGGGACACGGGTTCGCGTCCTGGTCCGGGAAGATCACACATGCCGCGGAGCGGCTGGGCCCGTGAGCCATGGCCGCTGGCCCTGCGCGTCCAGAGCCTGTGCTCCGCAGTTCCCAAAAAAAAAAAAAAAAAAAAAAAATGGAGGAATCAGATCTTGAAAAGCCTCTTGGGCCGTTACAAGGGCATTGGTTTCGATTCTAAGAAGGAAGAACATTAGCTGGCTGGCCCATAGGAGTGATATAATCTGACTTCTCTTTTAAGAGGATCATTTTAGACTGTAAGAATTAAGTAAGAGAAGAGGCAAAGAGATTGTTTAGGAAGATACTATGATAATCCAAATGAGAGATGGTGGTGGCTTGAATCAGGATAGAGGAGTGAGACCTTTAATTTGGGGCATTTTTACCTTGACGTATACTGATCATACATTCAGGTAGTGACACAAATCTGGAGAACTCTCTATCAGGGAATCAGGACTGGAAACCTTCAGCTTTTAGATGGTATGTATTTGAAGCTATCGAACTGGATGAGCTCATCAAGGGAGTGAGTGTACAGAGAGAAAATAAAGTTAATCTAAGGATTAAGCCCTGAAGTAATTCTCTATTTAGCAGCTAGAGGGATGAAGAGGAACTAAGGAAACAAACACATAAATGCTATCCAGCAAAGTGGAAAGAAAACCAGGTAAGTGCTGGTGTCTTGGAAACCAAGTAAAGAAAGACTTTCAAGGAGGAGGGAGATAATATGATGTCAAATGATACTGATAGGTCTAATAAGATGAAGAATGAGAATTGATTGGATTTGGCAACAAAGAAGCCATTGGTGACTTTACCAAGATCAGTTTTGCTGCAGTGATGGAGGTGCCTGACTGGAGGGAATTCAGGAAGAAACAGAGGAAAATTGGAAATGGCAAATATACACCACTCAAAATATTTTGCTGTAAAGAATAGAGAAATGAGGCAATAACTAATTAGCTATGTGGAGTCAGGTGTTTTTATCTTCAAGACTGGAGAAATGGTAACAATTGTATGCTGATGAGAATGATCCAGTAGAGGGGGAAGATTTTATGATGGCAAAAAAAAGGGGAGAGAATTGTTGCACAGGGTAGGAGGAGATGGCAGATACTATGCAAGTCAATGAGTTAGCCACAAAAAGATGCTCAGTTTATCTATGTAACGGAAAGCAGGCAAGTCTGGACATGTTCACAATTTTCCAGTATCTCATGAGATATAACAGGGATTGCGAATACTATCATTTTCATAATGAAAGTGAAGAAAATTATTAGAGATTTTCAAAAGACAAGGAGGCAAAAAAGCATAGGGGCTTAGAGCACAGACTAAGACAAAAGAATGAGTCCAGCTACACCATTCTAAGCTCAAGTTTCTTAGTCTTCAAAAAGTTATTGTGAGGGCTTCCCTGGTGGCACAGTGGTTAAAGATCCTCCTGCCAATGCAGGGGACACTGGTTCGAGCCGTGGTCCGGGAAGATCCCACATGCCGTGGAGCAACTAAGCCCGTGCGCCACAACTACTGAGCCCGTGAGCCACAGCTACTGAGCCTGTGCGCCTAGAGCCCGTGCTCCACAACAAGAGAAGCCACTGCAATGAGAAGCCAGCGCACCACAACAAAGAGTAGTCCCCGCTCTCAGCAACTAGAGAAAGCCCGCGTGCAGCAACAAAGATCCAACTCAGCCCAAAATTAATTCATTAATTAAAAGAAAAAGTTATTGTGAGAATTAAGTGAAATATTTAGAGAGCTAATCACAGTGTGGTGGGGCCTAGCTGCAGTTACTCAACACCACCTATGCCCTCTCTTCCTTGGCACGTGCTTTACTATATTTCCCAGCTGTGGCTGAAGACAGGTATGGCTATGTGAGTGAGTTCTGTATATATGAAAATGGGCAGAGTGATAAACACCAGTTCCAGGCCTGGCCCCCTCTAACTTCTGTAACATTCTTCCTCTCTTCTGCTTCCCTCATCATTCTGCCAGCAAGGGATGCATTGGAGGATTTTGAAGCCCTAGAAGATGGCAGAGGCACTAACTGGAATGAGAATGGGTCCCTTCTGATTTGATGTAAGCAAGGAACAAGCCTTTATTTACATTAAGGCACTAAGATTCTTGGCTTGTCTATTAAAAGTGCAAGAATTAATTAGCTAATACAATGAGTCCTTAATAAATGTTAAATATCAGTATCAAGGTGGTTAGCCCCAGACCATAGCACTAATTGATGATAGAGGTCAGCAAACATTCAGGTTTTTCATTCCCTAATCCTCTCTACACTATGCATGAGATGATCTAATTTTTGTCCACTGTACATAAGAAGCCATTATCCCTTTCAGAGCATAAATCCTACTGTGCTAGAAAAGGAAGAACAGAGTTAGATCTTGTCAGACTCCATCTATAAGCCATCTTATAATTACCTTAAGCAGCAAACTCTGTTGCTTCGGCTTTCTACTTTTAAGTTGAAATGTAACCGAAAATAAATAATTGAGGTTATATATCACTGAATAAATCAGATTATGAGTATCTGATCTATTGATGCAGAATATCTGGTACTCTACGGTTTATATCACAACTAGGTCACAAGAGAAAACACCCCCAGCTACCATCTCTAAACTTTATGTGGACAGACAGTGGTTGACATTTTTCAATTAAAAATATGATGACTGCTACGCTGAATTTGCTTAATTCAAAATGAATCCAATTTTCTTTCTTATACCTTTCCACTTGTTTAATTGGAACATAACATTAGGAAAAACTCTTTAATATTCAAGAAGCATATCTCAAATAGCATCATGTCATGAATATTCCCCACTGTAAAGTCATACTTCTGCTTTGACCTTGTTGTCATTGTTTTGTTACATAAATTATTCAGCCTGGTATGTCTTATAGATTAAATACTCTAGAAACAAATTAAAACGCATCCCAGTAGCTTAAAAATGTCAAGGAAGTCTTCTCCGAATACCTCTTGTAAAATGGGGTAGTGAACAATAACTCCATAAAGTAGGCAAGATGCCTTGTTTAGAGATCAAATTGCCAAGTGAAATAACCATCTCTCTACAAAAAAACAATCTTAGAACTCACCTCTCATTGTTGACTACAGTCAGGCATATACAGCTTGACCACTGACGTGTGGAAGAGAGAAACCAACACTCCCCCTGCCCAACACCACAGGCTTTTTATAGTCAGGGCATGCAGGCTTAAAGAGGCACATTTTCCCCAGAAGGCAGCCTGCTCAAGCTTCCTTTGCCCACAGAAGAGAGGTACCAGGAAGACAAAAGAGTTCCTGAGCAGAGCTTTCCAACAATAGAATGGGCTGCTATGCCATGAGTCCTGGTCACCGGAAGTTCTCACCGAGAAGCAAGATGACCAATCATGGCAGAAGGTACAAAAGGGTCCCTTAATTGACTCAAAGGCTAATTCAGTCATTACTTCAAGAAACCTCTATTAAGCAACTAATCCGAGAATAGGCACTGAGAATACAATAATAAAGAGACAATATCCCTTGAGAAGCTACTAGCACTCCCATCACATGTTCTCTGTGCCAGGAGCTGCTCTGAGTGATTCTGAGCTTTACAGGTATTAACTCATCTAATTCTAACAACCACCCTATGAAGGTGGTCTTCTTATCCTACTTATTTTATAGATGGTAAACTGGATCCAGAGAGATTCAGAAACTTACCAAAGTCACATAGAGGGCGAATGATAAGGGGCTTGAACACAGCACCCTGACTCTGGGTTCATGCTCCATCTCCTGCCTCCTCTTCCTTAGGCTCTGAGGCTCAGCATCTACCAGGAGTGACCGACAAGAGAGTCACAGTTACACGCTGATAAGGGCAAGAGTAAAGGCATGTACAGTAAAGGCATGTAGAGAGTACAGGGATACACCTGTCCATCAGGAATTTCCAGACTGCTTTCAAACCTTTATGTCTGATTTTAAGGTCAAACTGAGTGTAACAGAGAGAGCACAGAGTTAATTTTAGACTTGTACAATTTGTCCCAAATTTGTGAGATAGTATTGTTCTTACACAGAGTAGCCTGTACACTTGTGAAGGGTACTGAGCCTTCCCAACTCATAACACCACTCTTACACTTTGCAGAAGTGCTCTACATTGCTAAAGTCGGCTATGAACTCTGTTGTTATGGCCAGTCAGGTTTCTTTCCCCTAAAATCAGGAGAAATAGGTTCACTAGGCCGTAACTTCAGGATTAAAAAAAAATTTTTTAATAGTTAATTTAAGGTCTTAGAGCCATTTTTGCATTAAAATGAATTGACCTCAAGACCATTATGATCAGCCATACATAAACAATCTATCAGATGCTCTAACAAACCGATTCCCCTAAAATACAATTGATTCTGGGGTTGTTTATATCCTCAGCTTACCTTCAAGAGGTAAAAATGGTAAAGCCCATCCAATAAATGGGGCTTCAGTAAATATCCCTAATATATTCACATTCTACCTTTCTTTTATGCAAGCCTGTCACACTTTCTGATAAAGACTGATCTGCATTATTCAATTCTTCCCCCAAAAAGTTCGCCCCTCCTTAAAGATGGCTGCAAGTAGTTCTGATTTAGAGATACAGGCAACAAGTTTGTTGGTCTTTTTGCTTCACAAATAAACCTCTCCATTTAAGAATAATAATTACCATGGTAACCCTAACAGCTTAGGAATCGTTCAAGCATGCAGTTTCTATGGAGAGAAAAATCTCAGCCTCTCTGAAGCTTGTTTAACCCTTCAAGATTCGGTGTCCATTTTTCTATGGCAGAGTCAATTTGGTTTAAATTTTTGTCAAAATAGATAAGAAACCTTTTCACTGGAGGCGTCGGGGAGAGACGGACACAAACAGAATGAGAAATAATATTTTTAACAGTAATCTGATCCCATTTAAAGAAATAAAAGCCAAACATGGCATTTGAAATAGCATTTGGCTCAGACACACGGAGCACTCTTGCACATCTCAGCTCTGAGATGAGGGTCTAAGGAATAAATAGCACTGTCAGTATGCAGTCAATGGGGAGGTCGTACCTCAAGCCATTCAGTCACCTCTCCTTCTCCTCGTGGAGCATAAAGCTCAGATCATGTAGGAAATGAACAATCCTGATAGCATAATTTGGCCGTAACTGTACCTCCTGAGCGGAGGTCAGAGGCTGGACCAGGGTCTCGTGGCTTCTCTGTCTGCCTTTTCCTCTTACCTTTGCCTAATGGCATTTTGCCTGCAGTACCAAATGTGAGAGGCAAATGAAAGCCTGAAAATTTGCTGCACTTGCAAGTGTAATAGGAACAGATGCGTACCTCCCAGCAAAGTATAATTCCTATTGAACTAACACGAAATTGGGTTTGCACAACCATATTAGAATAATGAACTCTCAGCTAATCTCATGCGCTATGCACAAAATCTTAAAAATATCATATACTCTTGCTAGCATTGCTTATTAGTGGTTAGCAGAAGGAATTCTCATTCTGAATCCCTCTCCAGTAAAAACTGCATTCTGTCAGTGCATTTGAAAAGCCAGTTAGAGTGATATCAGAGGAAGAAATGGAAGATTATACTGTCCACATACAAGTGCGTTCATCTTGTCTCCAAGAAAACCTAAGCTTGATTTGTGAGCCTCCTTGGTTAATATCTCAGAATGTATTTTTTCTCATTTAATTTACTCCACTGTTTGCAATTTCATTATATAATTTAAATTGCATTGTCTGGGAACTGTATAGTTCATCTGGTGAATTTGTTCTGTCGGTAAGCTTACTTCTTTTTACGTGTCTATTAAAATTTTAATAAAAGTTTCACTGGTGGGCAAGCCAGGAGTACTTCCAGAGAATTATCAGTATTTCGTACATGTTCTTTATGTCAGTGAAGATGGAGAACGGGAAGGTCGAGGGTGGAGGGATCTGATTTGAGCACAGTTTTCTAACAAAGACTTGATGATGATTCATGTTTATTATTATTATTATTATTTTATGAGTATTTCCTTCTACAAGCTATCCTCTCCAAAAGAAAAAGAAAATCTATTAAGAGAACAGCCAATTTTTCGCTCACAACCCCTTTATCTTTCTATCAAATTCTGATGTACATACAGGGCAATGAGCCTCTGAAAATAATGGTTTGTGGCCTTGGTAACTGAAGGCAAGAAGCAACATAACCATTGCCAAATCTCATGATGGGAATGAAATAAACTTCTGTCACTACATTTTATCTTTTTCCAAATCCTTTCACACCTTCAAATCGTTCTTCATTTCCCACTCTTTAGCATTGCACTTCATTATTTCTTGTTTCCAAAACTGTTATGCCTAGGTCTACAGCTAAAGGAAGAGCTTGTAGTGGACTAAGTGAGATTCTTCTCAAAATTGCTTTAGGTGAGTTTTTGCGTTACACTGGTTTGGATCTTGGAAGCTTAAATGGCACTGGATTCATGACACCAACACAGACAGTTTTAATTTTCATGTTGAGATAAAGATAGTGTGATAATAGCACCTTCTCCAAATGACCTGACAGTCCCTTCGGTTGGCACCCAATCCTTTTTGTCATTTCCTAGCCCTCTCCTACCCTCTCATAGCATGTTTTTCTTTATTCATAAATAGTATTACCTCTGCTATCTTAAATGTAGTGAATTGAAGAGGTTTCAAACTATCAGGAAAAGTTGGATACTTTTTCAGTGTCTCCAGCAGCCCTCAGTTGGAGAAGGACCAAGAAAGGTTATGCTTTCAGATCTCTTTTCCTTCTCCCTGCCACAGTGCCTAAACTTCCAACGTTACAGGCCATTCTTGGGTATGACAGTATTTTTTTTTTTAACTGTGAGGCTTCTTCTCTTAAAATGTAACTGACCCAGGGAGGAAAAAGGCATTAAGTTAGTTACCTATAATGGTCTAGGTGAATTCCTACATTTGAACTCATTTTCTTCCCCTGACATGTAGCTTAAACAGAGTATCAAGGGAAGAGTACTTGCTATTGGTGAAAATTAGCAAGGCTATCGTGGCTAGTTCAGAGCATAGAACGTTCTCAGGGGGAAACATTGTTAGGTGAAAAACCTCCATGAGAACAGTAGAAGGATTATGGAGATAACCTTTGCAAGCAAAGACAAAAGAGACCCGGGAAGGAGATGAGATGGGAGATGAAACTAAAGAAGCTCAGTTCCTCCTTCTGTTACCCAGGGCCTTGAGGATACATCAGGACACTACATAAAGTCCTTGTGGATATACCCTTAAACTAAACCTTCTATCCTGGACCTTTTAAACCTTATAACCTAACCATCACATCTTTGAAAGGATTTACCAATTATTAGAACCACCAGACATATTGTTAGATGTTAGGGCACATATATAAATATATATAACATACATCTATAAATATATAAGCAAATACATATAATAACTGCACCATCAGACTGGCATAGGGGTTTTATCAACTTTTTCTTTTGCTTCCACCTGACTGTCTTCCCCCCAAGTTATAGGCTAGATTATTCCAAAGTTTTCTGCATCCAAAAAGAAAGTCAATAATCATACTCAGCCCCAGATAATTTAACATTGTTCTACTCTAGGGTAATCATTTAACGTTCATCAATTGTGTAATGAAGGGATGAAAAAGGTACAAGTGAAGTGAGTAATACTACATTATACTAGAGTACAATCTATTTTTAAGATAGCTGAGAACACGCATTCAAATAAACCAACTGAAGAAAAATGATTTTAAAAAAGAAAAAAAGGAAAACTAGGTGAGGGTTATGCAGGAACTCTTTGTACTATCTTCGCAACTTTTCTGTAAATCTATAATTATATCAAAATAAAACTGTCTTAAAAGAACAGGAAAAAAAAAGAAAAACAAGATGGAGAAGGAGAAGTAAGAAAAGGAGAACGAGACCTCAATACTAAGACTGGGTGAAAAATAAGGATAGATGGGTAATTTTTAATGCGTTCCCACTCCCTCCAGGCACTGAGCTAGGTACCTTTTTTGTTGTTGTTCATTAATTCTGACATCATTCTTATAAGGTAGATATTATTAGTCTCATTTTAAGATGAAGTTCATTATGATTCTAGAGGATAAAACTGTATCAAGATCACACAGACAGGAAACAACCAAGCTAGAATTTGACTCAATGTGTCTTAGATTTAGAATTCTCTTCTAATATAACATTGTATGTCAATTATACCTCAATAAAAATTAAAAATTAAAAAAAGCACTCTGAATTTTTCCTCAGGTCCACTTTCACCTCTTACTGTTCCCTGTGGTCTTTGCCTTTGCCAGACAACTACTTGATAGACAGGTATCCAATCAAACTTTCATCCTATTCAGTTGATGTGATTTTTTGCTTTGGCATAAGATACGCTGTCCTTGTGAAACACCCAGGTCTGTGTTTAACTTTGTAAGGCAAGGAGTTCAAGGAAAACCCAGCTGAAGTACCCAACCCTCAGTGCTGTGATAGTTGCATTTTATATCAAACAGTCTTCTAATATTCTCTTTGACAAGTAGAATCCACACTCCCTCATGTTAAATTGTTAATGGCTTCCCTAGTGGTTGGCTTCTGGTTCTGATTTCATCATAATTTAGACTCCTTATTTTATGTCAGTAAAAATGTCTAGAATAACATCACAGCCCTTGGCTAGAAGCCCTTGATGTGCCCAGGAAACAAGGTGTATGCTCACGTAAGCCTATTGCTGGCTCTCTTGCTCTCTCTTTTTTTTTTTCTCACTCTCCCTGGCTGGTTTTTTTTTTTTGCTCTCTCTCTCTTTTTTTCCATCCTGCTTGTAATGTTTCTATTGTTTCTTAAAACACTCAAAGAGAATCCATAATGTATCCATGTTATTGGTTGGCAGATATTCCAAAGGATGTATCTGACCTCAAAATCTTTAGTTGTGATTCAGCGACGTATTTCATTACAGATTGGTGCGCTGTTGTTCTATAAATGTTAGCTATCTCAACCTTTGGGAAAGAGGGAAGATACTCAACACAATACCTTTTGCTTCTGGTGCTTTAGGCAGGTGTTTTGTTTTCTTTTTTAATGCCTGAAGGATTCTGTTCGGGCAATGACTTTATTTCAATTTGAGTATGTAAATTTCTCCAGTTTTCATAACAAGCATCCATACTTGGGAGTGACCTGCTATAAAATGCAGCACAGGAATTATTCTTTCCTCTTAACATTCTCTCAAAGGCTGAAGTTGCTTCAAAGGAAAGATTTTATTCTTCAGATGTCCAGGTAACTACTAGAGTTGGTACAGGATACTCTAAAAATCTGTTCCTCTAAAACACAGATTAACAGTGCTCTTCTCAGACTCAAGATGTCTAAACCCATAATGCCATACTCTGAGATAAAACAAAACAACAAACATAAAGTTTGCCCTTGCTTCTTTCCACCAGTCTGTCTGTGATAGGCATATTTGCTCCCACAAGGTCCCTCATATATAGTTCCCCACCAAAGTTCATGTTCTGGAGCTCTCTTTCATAGCAAGCTTAGGAGGGTGTAAGACAAGGCCATCATTAATTAGTCCCATAGGTAGGGTGACCATACAGCTGATCCTTCAAATCAGGATATTTTGACAGTGAAACTAAAAGCTATTAATAATATATACTAGGAAAATATATATAAACTAAGATTGTCCTAGGTATGCTGGGATGTAATGTCACTTTGTTCTCTGGTATAATTATTAAGAGTATCTCAAAAAAAAAAAAAAAGTATCTCCTTTCACTCTCAAAATGTCCCCATTTTGAGCAAGAGATTAAATTAGTGGTTCTCAAGCTTTTTGGTCTCAACTACTTAACCCTATTAAAAATTAATTAGGACCCACCCAAAATAGCTTTTGTTTATGTGGATTATATCTCTCAGCATTTACATGTTTAAATTAAAACTGAGACATTTA
This sequence comes from Neophocaena asiaeorientalis asiaeorientalis, assembly GCF_003031525.2. Classification (NCBI taxonomy): domain Eukaryota; kingdom Metazoa; phylum Chordata; class Mammalia; order Artiodactyla; family Phocoenidae; genus Neophocaena; species Neophocaena asiaeorientalis. Next base: position 1,533,951 of record NW_020175532.1, on the reverse strand, counting down.
AAAAATATGTATTTATTAATTCACTTAGAAATAAAAATAAATGCATTATATGCTTACATAAATAACATATTTTTACAAACTCTATTTTCTAAAACCAATTAGGCAGAAGGTGACATTGTTTTACATTTTTGGAAATCTCTTTAATGTCTGGCCTAATAGAAGACAGCTGGATTCTCGGGTTATCTTCGAGATTCAATCTGTTGTGATATCACATGTTATGTAGCTTCTGGAACACTCTCATGAGAAAATGAGAGTGGAAAAAAACCCAAATAAACCCTGGTATTATTATGAAAATAATTTTGTCCTTGCAGACTCTCTGCCTACACTTTGAAAACTGCTGGATTATATCATCTCCTTACCTTTAGGTAGGAGAAAGCTACTTCACAGAGCCTCCTAAAACTGGCAAAATCACATTTGCTTTTTCTTGTTTTCTCAGCCTAGGACAAAATTCCACTTAATCTTCAGTTGGCCACTTCCTTTATATCGTTTATATTTTCACTTTAATGTAGTCTCTCCTGACTTCCAGGAGACTAAGTCAGAATCTTTGCTAAACAGTTTTGAAGGAACACTCGCTGTGCTTTCTTCCTCCTAGTACTTACTGTCATTTCATGTCATGGCTGATGGAAATATCTGTCTACTTCACAGACTGTAAGTCTCAAGATGGTGAGGGCTGGGTCTCTATCCTTCTCAACACAGTGCCTTAGACTGCTTGGCCATCCTGACTTCTCTATCTTTCTCAATGTTGTCCTCCTTCCACCCGAATAGTGTTTGACACAGAATTACTGCTTACTGAATATTTCATGTTCAAATTACTTGTTGAATGAACCAATTAAGGGCATGCCTAACCTTCATATACTAAAAACCAGAGCATCCGTTTGTGGTTGGGCAGAGATGAGGTTACTGTCTGTGACAGAATAAAACTAAATGTCTGTATTTCAATCATTAATTAGTTAATTTTAAAACCCTAAATATCTGACAAAAATCTCATAATTTTAGTATAAGTTTTACTAAACACTGAGATACAGACCTAATTATAATAAGTACAAAGTAAAGGCAGACCAAAGATTGGAGAAGTGATAGGACTTGGCTACTCCAAAAGCTTTTATGAATATAAAGCAGCGTGGTTGCAGCATGCATTTACTACTTATCTTACTTTATATTAGATGGTCCTTCACTACTTCATCCTCAGGGAACTCTTTTTCTTCGGAATTTCTGTACGACCGAGTGTTTTATATCCCTACGATCCTTTTCATATAATGCCCATGTGTTGTCATTGTTTTTTATGAGCTCTGTCATATCCTTTGCTAGACGATACGTTTGAGAGCTTATACTATGCGCCTTATAATTTTTCATCTGCCCATAATACCTGTATAGGACGACATCCTGCACACAGTAGGCACTGACAAATAGGTGTGCATGATGCAGAGGTGCGCATTAGTACGACACTAAATTGCATCAAGTTTATCTTATTTTTAAAAAGGCAAAAACAACAAAAGAATGTTATGTGGACTACACAAAAGTTTGAAGACAAAAAAAAACCAAAAACCAAAAAACTATTCTTGGAATCCCGCCATGTACCTTGACTGAGACCCTTTACGATGAATGCTAACCTTCAGCAACTTTGATACCCATGGGTATCCATGAGGGAACAGAGCTCCAGTTCTGCAGTACATTCTCAGCCTCAGGGTTTAGCCCATCTCATCCTCTTTGAGTTATGGGTCCCTGTTCTTTTACTCAGATTTATGAATTCACACAGCATCACAGGAGGCAGGTACAGCATATAAATCAAATAATGCTGGCACATGGGACAAGCTGCAAAATTATCATTGTCCCTTTGCACACCTCACGTCAGAGTGAGGATACGTCTAATAGTTTAGAAGCTTGAAACAGTTAACATGACTCTTTAAGTGGCTAGCTTTTTCCGTGGGTTTCATTTAGGCACAAGAAAAAGACAGATTTCATATATTCCTGCACTCAACAAAATTTACAGCCTAACTGCATAATATATAACGTGTGATTCCGTTTGTTAGAAAATGGTGTTGGACTGGTCATTCTCCAATTTTCCTTCTAGTTCTGAAGTTCTACAATTCAATAAAATAATATTTTAAATGTTTGATATTATTTGATACCAGTGGCTCTGGGAACATTAAAAACCAGTTTCCCCATCAAAGATAATTACATTTAGTGTTTTTCAATGGATCTCCACTGTTCAGACAATCAAAAGTGATAAGTGTCAACAAAGGAAAGCATTATCTTTACACTAACAGATTTTGAATGATCTATACCAAGATAACTCCAGGTAAGTGTGGCGCAGACCACTGGTTTTTAAATCAAAGACTCATTTTCCCATCTACGGTTTTAAAGCTGTTGCTGGGAACTAATTGCCCAGACAGAAGGCATATACAAGTCCAAGTCCCCCTTACATTTATGTGGCCAATAGAATAAAGCCATTCAACTGAGGCCAATGGAATTTGAGCACAAAGGATATACAGTATATCACTTCCAGGATTAGCCCATACAAAGCTCCCATATAATTCTTCATGCCCTCTTTCTTGACACTCAGAGCAATCTCAGAAACCACATGATGTAGATAACAGAGCCTCCATCTGCCTGAAGCTACAGCTGGCAGACCTTCCTTCCCACTCCCTAAACAAACTACCCCACCCCCAACCACTAATGCCTGAACTTTATATGAGTAGAAACATGCTTCTATTTTGTAAGCTGCTGATATTTGGGAGTTTTTTTTAGTTATACAGCAGCTACTACTACTCTAGCCAGTGTAACTGAGCTTGCACTATTTCTTCCAAAATGAACCACAACAAAAATTATTTTCTTTCGAACTTTTAAGAATGTTTTCTTTTGCTTTCCCTGAACCTTGACATAGGCGCACATTTGTGAAAAGCAAAAGGATGTGTTTTGGTTGAAGTGCTAAACTTTGCTTGTTATTAGAGCCTAGATACTTAAATATTAAATTCTAAAAAGAATTCAATATTGACAGAGAATGAGGTCATGCAGAAAGGAGATTTCTACTACATCCATAGTAATTAAAAAAAAAAAAATTCCCTAGGAGGGTTAGACACAGTGTAGTTCTCATGCACTTTGAAGTAACTATATCTTCCACCAGCATCTTTCTGTCATTTCAATCGAACTGATCGTTCCATGTTGGCAAAAATGAAATTTGGGGTAACAAGTTCCCCTTGTCATTTCTATTATTCTGAAAGGTGAAAAATAACCTTCTGAATGCTCTATTTTTGACTAAAATATTTTCACAGCTGTCCAGAAGGATGAGGTCCCCTCAGCTCTGTAGCAGTGTGACTGCCTGCACCAGCACCTACCCCCTTTCCCTCACTGACTGGGTAGTCTTAACACACTTACACAGCCATATCAGTAGTTTTGTTTTTATCCTCTTATTGTCACTCATAATTTGCCCAGATAGGATTCAGCTTCGGTTTGTACCTTTCCCTGCAGGAAATTTTCTAAACTCATATTGTTTCTCTGCCTTTCTTTCTAACATGCCTGAATCCTTGGGATTAGTACCTCTTCTGCTCGAGCTATTTCTGTTACAGAATGTTACCAAGACTCAATTTTACTTATGCTGTCATATTCTTTATTACTTTACAATCTCAAGTTCACTTTCTTTATTGGCTATACTTTGTGCTCTAATTTACAGACATTAGAGTCACTAAGTATTGTTTTCCTTCCTTGTGCCAATTATCTTCTCTTGTAATCACTTTCTGTTATTATTATACCCTTATCATATGATAGTATTGAATTATACAGTTCCTTCAGAGAATTCATGGCAGATTTTGTCAAATGTTTGAAGACATTAATTATTCTACAACATTTTTTCCTGAAATATCAATCTACTAATTATCTCTTGAAGAGAAACTCTAGTTGTTCTACCTCAAACTACCAAGTTTGAGATCCTTCTATATTATGTCTTAGACTCAGATTACATGTGTTTACTACTAATTATCATCAGATGCCTTTATGAAAGCTGTTTGCTCCCCAATTGATATTAAATTTATGTGCTTGAGTTTCCAATTTTTGCTTTTTTGAGGATTTGAATATTTTTCCATTTCCAGTCATGAGACACCAATCCAATTTTTCATCTGTCTCCATGCTTAATTGTAGTGGCTGTGAAATAATATGCAAATTCCTGGCATAAATTCATCCGAGTTTAGTACTTTCTTCCTATATCCTAACACTATCTGGTCAAAAATTTGAAGGTCTTTTTCCTAGATGAAAATAAAAGGAGTTGAGTGAGTTGTCTCTCCCTCTCTGTTTATGTCCCTTTAAAGGTTCAGTTCATGTGAAAGCATTTTATTATCATTATATTGATTTAATGAAGGAATCTTTTGAATCCTAGAAGTTAAATGACAAAAGAATGAAACAAGCAAAGACATATGTTTATAATGCCAGAGAGGGAGAATCTTTTAAAACCCATTCTCGTGACCCTTGCCTAGGTTTTACTTGTAGCTCTCCCAAGGCAATCTCACTAACAAAGTATTCTGTATGGTTATGCCCACAGCTGTGCATCCTTGGGACTTTCAGCAGTAAAGGTCAGTGAACTTCAATTACATTTGTACTCAATTAGCACCTACCTACCTGCATTTTATTTTGCTTGCTTTTTTCAGTTTCAATGAAATTTCTTTCTCAAGAGGTTTAACTGATTTCAGATCAAAACTTTGCAAAAGGTTGATGTTGTAAAGCTTTTGAGGAGAGCTTAGGGTCTTTAAATTTGATATCTTTCAAAGATTTTCCTGGGATCTAGAATTTCTCTTCAATGTGAAAGATATGTTCCATAAACAGAGGAGTTTTCACCTTTATGGCTTGCAGTTCCTTTAAAACTACGTTACCTTCAAAAGCATGTTTTGATTTTGGTTTTGGTTTTACATTTCAACCAGGATGCTCTGTTAGGCCCCATACTCTGTGCAAGCTACTTCAGAGTGTCCATGGATAGGGAGAAAGCGTTTCATACTCTTTTTAAGAAATTAATTCATAAGGGAAAATGAATACTGAAGCCTACAGATACAACGACTACAAGAGCAGCTTTCCAGTTGCTGCTCCAGGCCATCATAAAATAACACTGGCCTTTGTGATCTCAGCGATCTTGTTTTTCATTACTTCCTACTGCTGTTTATACACCTGTTTTCACTTGTTTTGTCATCCTGTTCAGAACAACAAAAATACATATTGCTTGTCTCATTTTGCCCAGTATGTTAAGTTTCAGCAATTCATAGGAAAACAAGAATTACTTTCTACATTCCTTCCCAAACAGGGTCCTAAAGATGCTTTAAGCATGGCAGTAATTTACTCAGTGATTACATATTAACTGTGGAAGGAATGTTAAAAATTTCATTTCTCAAAAACTGACTAATTCTAATTTAATTGAATGCTGAGAGACTCGCTGGCTGTAAAACAGAGGAAAGCAGTTCATTTGAGTCTAAAAAATGGATGCAAACCCAAATGCTCGCAAGGGTCAGGCATGGAATAGAAACAAGTGAAGCAAACAGGATGGATTCAACAGTAACATGAGCAGTGAGGCTTAGGCCTTATCTAAGGAGGTGCTCCGGCTGCGGAGAGCTGGCTAGCCCGTGGTTGCCTTAAGGGATTTAGGTTTCTGTTTCCAGATCTTCCAGTTTTTCAAAAGATGCCAGGAACTTGGATTTTTCTGTGAAACATTCTGCTTCTCAAATGCTGGCAAACCAACTTAAAATATTTTAAAAACAACTTTTTTCCATTCTCTTCCCTGATGTGTCACTATTGAAAGAGTTCAAGATAACCTGAAACTAGGAAATTCTCTATATACACAATTACACGTACATATGCATATATGGTTTCAGGGTCCAGAGAGGAGAGGAAAACAAGTGTTTACTTTTTCAGAAATTCTGAGGTAGGAAAATTGCCTGAACTTCTAGATAGTGACATTCAGGAGACTCACGAGCATAAAGTTCAGCACCCTCCACTGAGATACGCAGGAAGCTGGAGTCACCTGCCAGAACAACTGCCCCTGGACAATGCCCCCGAAACAAACAGCAAACTGACTCACCACAGACAACCAGGCGGCGAAACTTCTTCACTTAAGAAGACAACTTGCCGCCAGAGACTGTTCGGCTTTCACGCATGCTCAGAAAGGACCGCTTTGACCTCTGTACGACCTTCCTGGAAGGGCGGGAGTGAGCTTATCCACCGTCTTTGAAGTGCCTGGAGCAGAGGCGGGGTGGGGGTGGGGCGGGCGCATGATCTCTGCACAGGGCCCCGCCACCCCCGTAAATGGCAGGCCCTTGCAGGTGGCACCCCTGACAATGGAGTCTGCGCAGGACATACCTTAAGCGCAGCAGTCTTTCAGATTGCAAAGCAACTGGTCAATTGGGTCAACTGACTCCATGAAATAATCTTTGGGAAAAAATAACTATCCATGTCAGTTTTATTTGGTACCTATTAATTAATTATTATATTCTGCTCCCAGTTGATAAGTAAAACATACCTATCAACCAGTTTCTTTGTCTAAGTTACGTTAAAAAAAACTGTTTTAAAATAAATTAATAAATTATTTACTTAATAAACATAATATAGGCTTAATATTGTTACCTCTAATTTTAAATATAAAACTTGGCCCAGGGGCTTCCCTGGTGGCGCAGTGGTTGAGGGTCCGCCTGCCAATGCAGGGGACACGGGTTCGTGCTCTGGTCCGGGAAGATCCCACATGCCGCGGAGCGGCTGGGCCCGTGAGTCATGGCCGCTGAGCCTGTGCGTCCGGAGCCTGTGCTCCGCAACGGGAGAGGCCACAGCAGTGAGAGGCCCGCGTACCGCAAAAAAAAAAAAAACTTGGCCCAACGTATAGAAGTAATTATCCTCCAACATATATTTATGGTTTTTTATTTGCCTTTTAATGTAGGACTTTCTTTGACTCATCTTTTTTCTTCCTTAGAGTCTTATCACTTATTAGTCTTACAATTTCTTTCTACTTAGTTACTATAAAGAGACCATTTAGTCCCTCCGTCTCCACAAATAACAATTTGACCTAAATTTTTATTAGTTCATTTATCAACAGCCAGAAGAAAACAGGCATAAATCACTACCTTGAGTTAGATGATGATTTCTTACATACGACAGCAAAAGTGTTAATAGAAAAATATAGGTAAATTGGACTTCATACAAACTAAAAACTTTCAGGCTACAATTGATACCATTAAGTGAAAAGACAACTAACAAATTGCAAGTATTTGCAAATCATATCTGATAAGAGATTTGAATCCAGAATGTATGAGAATATATAACAATATATTTTTAAAAATCTCTTAGAACTCAATAATAAACAGATAAATATTCCAATTTAGATAAAGGATCTAAAGAGACATTTTTTTCAAAAAATACACACATGGTCAATAAGCTCATGAAAAGATGCTCAATATCATAAGCCTTTAGGCAAGTACAAATCAAAACCACAGTGAGATTCCAGTTCACACTCACTAGAATGTGGTGAGGATATGGGGAAATTGGTACCCTCATACATTGTTGGTGGGAATGTGAAAAGATGCAGCTACTTTGGGAAACAGTTTTCCAGTTCCTCAAAGGGTTAAACATAGACTTACCATATAAGCCAACAATTCCACTGCTAGCTATAAACCCAAGAGAAATGAAAACAAGTCACCCAAGCCTTGGACAAATGATCATAATAGGCAAAATGTGTAAACAAGTCAAATTTACATTAATTGATGAATGGATGAATAAAATGTAGTATATCCACACAATGGACATACAATGTTGAATGAGAAGTGTTGACAACAGACATACCTGTCACTTCGTGTCACTTCATGATCCTTGGGTAAAATCATTCATTTTTTCACCATTAACTATGTTGTTAGCTGTGAGGTTTTCATACATGCTCTTTATCTGGTTAAAATTCCCTCTATTCACAGGCTGTTAAGCATTTTTATCATGCAACAGTGTTGGATATTGTCAATTTTTTTTTCTGCATCTATTAACATGGTGACATGTTTTTGGTCCTTTTTCTAGTAATATGGTATATTACACTGATAGATTATCAGATGTTAAGCCAATCTTGTATTCCTGGAATAAATTCTACCTGCTTATGGTGTATACCTTTTACATACTACTGAACTTGATTTGCCAGTATGTTGTTGAGGATATTTGCTTCTATCTATATAGAAGATAATCCTTTTTATTTCTAAAAAGTTGGTCATGATGTCCCCTCTTTAGCCCTGATTTTAATCATTTGAGTCATCTCATTTTCTTGGTCAGTCCAGCTACAGGTTTGTCAATTTTTTTTTAATATATGAAAATATAGTTTTGATTTTATTGATTTTTCTACAATGCTATACACAATGTCTCAGGAAATCAAAAGGGAAGAAATACTTCTCAACTTATTCTATAAGGCCAGCATTATTCTGATGTCAAACACACAAAAATATTTCAGAGAAAGAAAAGTTTCCTCATAAACACAGATGAAAAAATTATTTTAAAAAATTAGCAAATAAATACAATATATAAAAAGATAATATATCATGGTCAAATGTGATATATCCTAGGAGTGAAAAGTTGGTTTTACATTAGAAAATCAATCAGTGTAATTCACTATATTAACAGTCTAAAAAAGTAAAAGATATGATCATCTCAATAGAAGCTATTGCGTTGGTCAAAAGGCTCGTTTGGTTTTTTCATCAGATAGCTCTAGTAACGCTTAGTTGTCTTTAACTTCATTTGAAATAATTTTGTCAGATTGTATCATGACAGCTGCCATATTGTGTGCATTTAAAAAACAACTTATCAAAGTTGGTGAATTTTTGTGTTGCCATTTTAATATTGAAGATGGAAGAAAAAAGCAACATTTTCAGCATATTATGCTCTATTATTTCAAGAGAGGTAAAAACGCAACTGAAACGCAAAAAGAGTATTTGTGCAGTATATGGAGAAGGTGCTGTTTCTGATGGAACGTGTCAAAAGTGGTTTGAGAAGTTTTGTGCTGGAGATTTCTTGCTGGACAATGCTCCATGGTCGAGTAGACCAGTTGAAGTTGATAGCGATCAAATTGAGACATTAATTGAGAAAATCAATGTTATACCATGCGGGAGATAGCCGACATACTCAAAATATCCAAATCAAGCATTGAAAATCATTTGTACCAGTTTGGTTATGTGAATCGCTTTGGGTATTTGGGTTCTACATAAGCTAAGTGAAAAACGTTCCGTTTTTAAAACAAATTGTGACAGGTGGTGAAAAGTGGATACTGTACAATAATGTGGAACAGAAGGGATCGTGGAATAAGCAAAATGAACCACCACCAACCACACCAAAGGCCGATCTTCATCCAAAGAAGGTGATGTTGTGTATATGGTAGGATTGGAAGGGAGTCCTCTCTTATGAGCTCCGTCTGGAAAACCAAATGATTAATTCCAACAAGTACTGCTCCCAATTAGACCAACTGGAAGCAGCACTCAGTGAAGTGTCTGGTATTAGTCAACAGAAAAGACACAATTTTCCATCAGGATAACGCAAGACCACATATTTCTTTGATGACCAGGCAAAAACTGTTACAGCTTGGCTGGGAAGTTCTGATTCATCTGCCGTATTCACCAGACATTGCACCTTCAGATTTCCATTTATTTTGGTCTTTACAAAGTTCTCTTAATGGAAAAAATTTCAATTCCCTGGAAGACTGTGAAAGGAACCTGGAACAGTTCTTTGCTCAAAAAGGTAAAAAGTTTTGGGAAGATGGAATTATGAAGTTGCCTGAAAAATGGCAAAAGGTAGTAGAACAAAATGGTGAATACATTGTTCAATAAATTCTTGGTGAAAATAAAAAATGTGTCTTTTATTTTTACTTAAAAACCAAAGGAACTTTTTGGCCACCACAATAAATAAGCTTTTGACAACATTCCAAATCTATTCCTAATAAAAACTCTTGGCAAACTAGGAAGAGAAGAGAACTTGCTCAACCTGATAAAGGTGATGAAAAATCTATAGATAATATTATACTTAAAGATGAAAGACCGAATGCTTTCACCCTGAGATCAGGAACAAGGCAAGGATGTCTGCTGTCATCACTTATATTAAACATTGTACTTGCTGTTCTAATCAGTGTAATAGGTAAGCCTAATGAATAGATGGCATCAAGATTGGAAAGAAAGACGTAAACTAGCCTTTTTCTCAGATACGACCATCTACATAGGAAATCCAATTAAATTTACCAGAACTGCAGGAACTAATGAGAGATTTTAACAAGACTGTACAATATAAGACCTATATACCAAAATCAATGAAAACCTGGAAATGAAAATTTTTAAAATACCATTTACAATAGTTTCAAAGTATTAAATTCTCTGGTAAAAACTAATGAAAGATGTACAAGACTTATCTGCTGAAAATGAAAAAAACATAGCTGAGAGAAATTAAAGTAGACCTAAATAAATAGAGACTCTACCGTGTTCATTAATTAGAAAACTCAATATTGTTAAGATGTTAATTCTCCCTGATTTGATCTATAGATTCAACACTTTCCGAATAAAATTACAGCAGCCTTTTTCTCAGATACAGACAAGTCTTTCTAAAATTCACATAGAAAGGCAAAGGAACAAAAATAGACAACTTAGAAAAAGAAGAGCAAAGTAAGAGAAGTTACACTACGTGACTCCATAAACTATAAAGTTACAATATCAAGACGGTGGTATTGACATCAATAGAGACAAATAGTTGAAGGGAACCTAATAAAAAGTACAAAAGCAGACCCACACTTATATTGTCAATTGACTTTTGGAAAAGCTGCAAAGGTGTCTCTGAAAAATTATAGTCTTTTCATCAAATGATGCTGGAATAATTGGATATCCATACACAAAATAGAACTTTGATTACTACCTCACATCTTCTACAAAAACGAATTCAAAACATCACAGACATATATGAAAGACCTTATAAAACTTCTGGAATAAAACATAGGAAAAAATCTTTGTGACTTTGAGTTAGAAACGATTTCTTAGACACAAGCATAATCCATAAAAATAAATTAGAAAATGGCTTCATCAAAATTAAGTACTTTTGTTTTCAAGAGACACCATTAAGAGAGTGAAATGACAAGTTCTATACTGGGGGAATATATTTTAAAACCATATATCTGATAAAGGACTTATATAAGTAATGTATAAGAAACAAACAACCCAATAAAAAATAGGCAAATGATATGAACAGACCAAAGAGAGTAAAATAATTGCAAATAAGCACACCCCATATCCTCATCATCATTAATCATTAGGGAAATTCAAATTAAAAAACATAATAAGATATCTCTATACATCTATTAGTATATTTATATTTTTTAAAAACTGACCATGCCAAGTGTTGGCAAAAATATGGAGAAACTAGAACTCACATATGATACTTATAAGCTCTTTGAGGGTAGTATATAACTCTAATTCAGCTCATTGTCCTTATTAGTAACAAGTTAATTAATATTTATGAAACTTAATAGTAAAAAGTTTATAATTTGTTAATAACTAGCCAATTCTGACAAAGTAGACCAATTTATGTCTCTAATCATTGTACTAGGATAAACATTCTCAGAGCTAAATGACATGTCTGAATCACTCTGCCATTTATTGTAATCCTAATATACACAAACTTGTATTTATCACAAATGAAATTATTAATGGATGCTTCTTTGGTCTACTTTCTCCCCAAATTCTATAATTTTATGGTGAGAAAATTCTATTCCTCACATTGTTTTCCTATTTAGAGACATGCATTTAAAACGTGTAAATTCTTAAATAAACTAAAAGATAAGCAGAGACAAAAGGAAAATGTGAAAAACAAGCCCCCACCCCCACCCCGCAAATAAATAACCTATCATTTAGAACAAAGTCCTCTAGCCATTTCTTTCCTCACAGCCCCTGGGTTGTGCTGCCAGTTCTGATACTTCAGTTGCTTTTCATCATATGCATTTGGAATGTTTCTGCCAGAGAGAACTGGCAAACATGCCCACAGTCACAAGGTTAATAATTCAAAGCATCTTCCAGTTTTTACAGTGAGGATAAGAGTATCCTTTACTTAAATGTGGCTCATTAGCTAAGACTTGAAAAACTTTTAACAGGCTTTTTGAGCCTACTTTCCAGTTAAGAAGTTCAATATTCCTGTGCTAGAACAGTAAATATTCCTTGTGGAACACGGTTTCAAGTTTTATTATCAGGAGGGTGCATATAGCAGGGAGATGCCCACATGATTATTTTTTTATAATCTGTACAGGGAAAGAGACTCTCTTTGCCTCAGGGCCAAGACAACTGCACATGCAACTTCTGTTAGTTCCTTCTCTCTCTGAACTTATGATAGGATAAAATTGATACTTTTTCACTTTACTGGGTATTTTGCTACAAAAACTATTTATCATTCTGCAAATATGTTTGGTGAATCTCTGAACTTATTGCCATCTGAGAGCTGCACGTAGAAAATTAAACAGCTCTGGTTCCTACCCACTAAGAGATTATAATCAGTTACTGATATGAGAGTAAGCATTAAATTTACTCTGCAGAATTGGAACGTCAGGTATGAGGTATGGATTGTAGAACTTGACCTAACTGTCTGGCAGAAATAAAGTTCTTAAAATAATGGAAAATATTGGTGAAAAATCACCAAGTATAAAGTTGTAAAATGGGTTACTGATTCTTATTTTATGTTAGTTAAAAGACATTTGATGTTTGAAATAAATCTGGGAAGATGATATAAATAAGAAGAAATAAATATAAAGATCCATGCGATGGACCTTCTTAAAAGAGGTGAAACATACCTATTAGTAATAAGATGCTTTTAAAAACGGGATGAAAAGATTTGTTGAATCCTGAGATTTTTCATAGAGGTAATTAGCATAGCAATGAAAGTTTCTGCTACTGTTCACATATGAATTCCCTGCAAAGCCTTTGTTGTTTTGGAACAGTAGTAATCATACTTTCAAATAAGCTACATCTAAAGGGACAGAAGCGATTAAATAATGGTAATCGATTATAGTGAGTAAAAAACACGAGTAACTTCAGTTGAAATCACTTGTGTGCTAATGATTTCCACTGTAGGGTAAATAAGTTGCTAACATTTTGCATTTTTACTCCACATATGTTACAAGAAATAATTGTCAAGATATCTAAGCTGTTAAGACAGATTTGTGGTCCAAGGAGTCAAATTTGAGAATAGAGTGCTAGACAATGGACTGCCATAGAGGCCACTGTGGTGGGCAAACTGCTCAAGTTCAAAAACCTGAAGCTGTTTAGTCTCATGATGATAAAATATAATGTTCCACTGAGCAACTAAAAGTCATCTACTTGGTTCCAAATGTGAGAAACAAAAGACCTAATTTCTGAACTCAGAAAAATGGAAATTTAGTTTTAAAGAGAGGCAGATTTAAATGAGCTTACATCACTGAGTGAGAAAGAGGAAGAGAAAATAAGCAGAGTTAGAACATGAGGAGACTTGCCAAACTGAGGTGCCATTGGCTGAACTTTCAAAACTCATATTTCCTGATTTAGCAGCAGGAAGGGTTAGGATTCAAGTGCAATTAACAGAGGTGGGGAGGGGTAGAGGGGATAGGAGGCTCTCATATTAAGTTGGGAATTAGATTAAATCCCCTAGTTCATCAAGGAGAAGTGACAAAGATGTATTTAAAATTCACTAAACTCTTGGGAACATAAAGCCCCTTGAAAAAGATAAAAGAAATATGAAGGATGTATTTCCTCTTCCCTTTCCTTTAAAAAAAGGATGACTGGTTTATTACCCTTAATTATTATAACTCCCTTGATTCACCTGGCAACAAATGGGCTTATCAGCCAGGGACCAATTTGAAACTCGAGAAAAGCGACACCACCCATCCTAATATCCTCTAGTTGGACAGCTAAAAAGTTGGACAGGAAAGTATAAATTCGCAAGGAAGTGATCCCTGAAAACTCTTCCTCTTCTCAGGGGCTGAAGCAATGGAGCAGAACTTTCTCCGCTGTGTGCGCAAGGCCTGGGATTCCGAGGAGGAGCCCCAGGAACCAGAGATGATGCAAATCTTGAGCTTGGCGGATCCTGAGGAATAGCAGTTCCCTTTCTTTCCTACGCTGGGCCAACTCTCTGGGGACGGCGAGGACTTCAATCAGAAACAACTTGCTACCCCCTGCAGGCGTCTGTGCAGCAGTTGTGCATTAACATCACGTTAGACACTGTATCAGTTTTCAATAACCTCAATGAATAATAACTTGACATTTGAACAGAGCTTTATAATTTGAAATCTATTTTACACAATATTCTTTCTCTTCATTTTGAGACCCTAGAGCAGCGGTTGACAGATTACAGCCACAGAACAAATCTGGCCAGACAGCAGTTTTTATGAATATTTATTGGGACACAACCATGTTCCTTCTTTTACATATCATCTGTGGCTGCTTTTGTGCTACAAAAGCAGAGTTGAGTAGTGACAGCAGAGACTGTATAGCCCACATGACTAAAATATTTACTATCTGGCCCTTTACAGTAAAAGTTAGCTAAGCCTTGCCCTGCAGCTCTGTGTTGGTACCCTCTTTAAGTCACTTATCTTAATAGCCTTTGTTTCTTAATGATATTTGTAATAGTACTGTCATTTTCTACAGTACAAGCAACTTGAAGGCTAGACCTGTGTTTGACTTATTTTTTTAATTCACTGAAGTAATTAAAACAATAGATGATGAAAACTTACTAATAAATTAATTGGTCTTATTTGATTCTCTTAAAAATCCTATAAGATTACAATCTTTAACTTTCACATCTGGAAATGAAGTAAGGTAAAGTGGTGATTTGTCTCATTCCACTGTGTAGCTGATTTTAAAATGCTATTCAAATACATTAAAAAGTATGTATTTTTACTTTGTTTTCAAACATCATTGAATACAACATTTCCTTTACATTTTAAGAAAATTTGTTGATGGCACTGTACTTTACATTTGCAACGAGAGCTTACCAAGTCAATGTGGAATCAATATTTCATTACCCACTACATATGTGGACACTTGTTTCTTTGGTTTACAGATGCAATAATTGTTATCAAGACCCTTCTCTATTCATAAGCTAGTTAAACTCTTTAGAACAAAAGTGTTGCATGCTGAGCCATTACTAGTAATGATTAACTATCAATAGACTATAATAGCACCAACTTAGAAATTATGAGGTCTTCTCTTTAAGGCTAGTCTTCCCACTGGAGGATTACCTGTGTCTACAAGTCTCATCTTTCTGCCTCACCCTACCCCTCATCAGCACCTTTGGGCTCAGAGAAAAGTATGGCTGGCAGGGAGATGGAAAAAGATAGAGACCAATTCTCTAACATCTCTTCCAGAAAACAAAGGCAGAAGCAAAATGTTCAAACTCATTCTGAGACCAGTATTACCTTAGTAACAAAATCCTAAAAGACATTACTAAGAAGGAAAATTACACACTAATTTTCCTCATGACCAGGATGCAAAAGTCCTCAGCAAAATATTAACAAATCAAATCCAACAATATATACAAGGAATCATACACTATGACCAAGTGGTATTTATTTGAGGTAGGCAAGACTAGTTCAAGATTTGAAAATCTATTAATAAAATCTACCACATCAACAGGTTAAAGGAAAATCAAACATAATATAAATAGATGCAGAAAAAGGATTTGACAAAATCCAACATCCATTTGTGATAAAAATTCTCAGAATATTAAGAATAAAAAGGAATTTTCTTAATTTTATAAAGAACATCTAAAGAAAACCTGAAGCTAACCTTATACTTAATGGTGAGAAAATAGATGCATTGCCTGTAAAATGGGGAACAAGTCAAGGATGTCCTCTTTCACCTCTGCTATTTGCCATCATACTGGAAGTTCTAGCTAATGTAACAAGACAAGAAAATGACATAAAAGGTATATAGATTAGGAAGGAAGAAATAAAACTCTCTCTGCTTTGGAGATATCATTGTCTATTTAGAAAATCTTAAAGAATAGATGAAAAAAAGAACTAATAGGCAATTATAGCAAGGCTACAGGATACAAGGTCAGTATAGATAAGTCAATTACTTTCCTATATCCTAGCAACAAAAAATTGTAACTTGAAATTTAAAATGAAAGAACATTTCATTTTTTAAAAAATGAAATACTTAGGTATAAATGTGGTAACAAAATGTGTATAAGATCTTTATTAGGAAAACTATAAAACTCTGATGAAAGAAATCAAAGATCTAAATAAAATATTTTCCATGTTCATGAACAGGATGACATTATTAAGACATCAGTTTTCCCAAACTGATCTATAAAGTCAATGCAATCCCAACCAAAATCCCAGCAGGTTATTTTGTGTATATCAATACACTAATTCAAAAGTTTATATGAAAGGCAAAAGACCCAGAATAGCCAACATAATACTGAAGAAAATAAAGTCAGGAGACTGACATTACCTGACTTCAAGACTTGCTATAAAGCTATAATGATCAAAATAATGTGATCTTAGTAAAAGAATTGACAAATACATCACTGGAACAGAACAGAAAGTCCAGAAATAGACCCACATAAATATAGTCTTTGATCCTTGACTAGGGGCAAAGGCAATTCAATAAAGAAAGGATAAATATGCTTGAACAATCAGACAACTACATGTCAAAAAAAAAAAAAGAAGAAGAATCTATATGCAGACTTTACACTTTTACACCTTTCACAAAAATTACCTCAAAAAGGATCAAAAACCTAAATGGAAAATGCAAAAATACACAATTTTGAGAAGGTAAAATTGGAGAAAATCTAGATGATTTGAGTTTACTGACAGCTTTTTACACATTACATCAGAATCATGATTCATGGTTGATAAAATTGACAAATTGGGCTTTATTAAAATTTTAAAATTCTACTCTGTGAAAGATGATGCTGAGAAAATGAAAAGACAAGCCACAGGCTGAGGGAAAATATTTGCAAAACAAATATCTGATGAAATATTTGTGTTAAAAACATACAAAGAACACTTAAATTTTAACAATAGAAAAACAAAAGACCCAAGCAGAAAATGGAACAAAGATCTGAACAGACACCTCACCAAAGAAAATATAGATGACAAATAAGCATATAAAAAAATGCTTGCCATATATCATTAGGGAATTGAAAATTAAAATGAGATACGCTGGGAGACCTTCAATATGGTGGAGGAGTAAGATGTGGAGATCACCTTCCTCCCCACAAATACATCAGAAATACATCTACATGTGGATCAACTCCTACAGAACACCTACTGAATGCTGGCAGAAGACCTCAGACTTCCTGAAAGGCAAGAAACTTCCCACATACCTGGGTAGGGCAAAAGAAAAAACAGAGACAAAAGAATAGGGACGGGACCTGCACCTCTGGGAGGGAGCTGTGAAGGAGGAAAAGTTTCTACACACTAGGAAGACCCTTCACTGGTGGAGATGGGGGTTGGCGGAGGGTGTGTGGGAAGATTCGGAGCCACAGAGGAGAGCACAGCAACGGGTGCAGAGGGCAAAGCGGAGAGATTCCCGCACAGAGGATCAGTGCCGACCAGCACTCACCAGCCTGAGAGGCTTGTCTGCTCCCCCACTGGGGTGGGTGTGGGCTGGAAGCTGAGGCTCGGGCTTCGGAGGTCAGATACCAGGGAGAGGACTGGGGTTGGCTGCGTGAACACAGCCTGAAGGAGACTAGTGTGCCACAGCTAGCCGGGAGGGAGTCCAGGAAAAAATCTGGAACTACCTAAGTGGCAATAGACCATTGTTTCAGGGTGCACAAGGAGAGGGGATTCAGAGCACTGCCTAAACGAGCTCCAGAGACAGGCATGAGCCATGGCTATCAGGCCGGACACCAGGGACAGGCATGAAATGCTAAGGCTGCTGCTGCAGCCACCAAGAGGCCTGTGTGCAAGCACAGGTCACTATCAGTAACTCCCCTCCCGGGAGCCTGTTCAGCCTGCCACTGCCAGGGTCCCGTGATCCAGGGACAACTTCCCCAGGAGAACACGGCATACCTCAGGCTGGTGCAACATTATGTTGGCCTCTGCTGCCGCAGGCTCGCCCCACATTCCGTACCCCTGAGTGAGCCAGAGCCCCCTAATCAGCTGTTACTTTAAATCTGTCCTGTCTGAGTGAAGAATAGACACCCTCAGGTGACCTACACGCAGAGGCAGGCCAAAGCTGAACCCCAGGAGCTGTGCGAACAAAGAAGAGAAAGGGAAATCTCTCCCTGCAGCCTCAGGAGCAGTGGATTAAAGCTCCACAATGAACTTGTTGCACCTGCATCCCTGGAATACCTGGATAGACAATGAATCATCCCAAAATTGAGGTGGTGAACTTTGGGAACAATGATACATATATTTTTTTCCTTTTTCTTTTTTTGTGAGTGTGTATGTTTATGCTTCTTTGTGTGATTTTTGTCTGTATAGCTTTGCTTTTACCATTTGTCCTAGGGTTCTGTCTGTCCGTTTTTTTGTTTTTGTTTTTTAGTATAGTTTTTTAGCACTTGTTATCATTGGTGGATTTGTTTTTTGGTTTGGTTGCTCTCTTCTTTCTTTCTTTTTTTATTACTTTCTAATTTTTTAATTTTTAATATTTTTTTATTTTTTATTTTAATAACTATTTTATTTTTTTCTTTCTCTTTTTCTTTTTTTTCTCCCTTTTCTACTGAGTCATGTGGCTGACAGAGTCTTGGTGCTCCAGCCGGGTGTCACACCTGTGCGTCTAATGTGGGAGAGCTGAGTTCAGGACGTTGGTCCACCAGAGACCTCCCAACTCCATGTAATATCAAATAGCAAAAGCTCTCGCAGAGATCTCCATCTCAATGCTAAGATCCAGCTCCACTCAACGAACAGCAAGCTACAGTGCTGGACACCCTGTGCCAAACAACTAGCAAGACAGGAACACAACCCCACCCATTAGCAGAGAGGCTGCCTTAAATCATAATAAGGTCACAGACACCCCAAAATACAGCACCAGATGCAGTCCTGCTCACCAGAAAGACGAAATACAGCCTTATCCACCATAACACAGGTACCAGTCCCCTCCACCAGGAAGCCTACACAACCTACTGAACCAACCTTAGCCACTAGGGGCAGACACCAAAAACAACAGGAACTATGAACCTGCAGCCTGAGAAAAGGAGACCCCAAACACAGTAAGTTAAGCAAAATGAGAAGACAGAGAAACACACAGCAGATCAAGGAGCAAGGTAAAAACCCACAAGACCAAGCAAATGAAGAGGAAATAGTCAGCCTACCTGATAAAGAATTCAGAGTAATGATAGTAAAGATGATCCAAAATCTTGGAAATAGAATGGAGAAAATACAAGAAACATTTAACAAGGACCTAAAAGAACTAAAGAGCAAACAAACAATGATGAACAACACAATAAGTGAAATTAAAAATTCTCCAGAAGGAATCAATAGCAGAATAACTGAAGCAGAAGAACGGATAAGTGACCTGGAAGTAAAATAGTGGAAATAACTAACGTATAGCAGAATAAAGAAAAAAGAATGAAAAGAATTGAGGATGGTCTCAGAGACCTCTGGGTCAACATTAAACGCACCAACATTCGAATTATAGGGGTCCCAGAAGATGAAGAGAAAAAGAAAGAGGCTGAGAAAATATTTGAAGAGGTAGTTGAAAACTTCCTTAATATGGGAAAGGAAATAGTCAGTCAAGTCCAGGAAGCACAGAGAGTCCCATACAGGATAAATCCAAGGAGAAACACGCCAAGACACATATTAATCAAACTATCAAAAATTAAATACAAAGAAAAAATATTAAAAGCAGCAAGAGAAAAAGAACAAATAACATACAAGGGAATCCCCATAAGGTTAACAGCTGATCTTTCAGCAGAAACTCTGCAAGCCAGAAGGGAGTGGCAGGACATATTTAAAGTGATGAAAGGCAAAAACCTACAACCAAGATTACTCTACCCAGCAAGGATCTCATTCAGATTCGATGGAGAAATCAAAACCTTTACGGACAAGCAAAAGTTAAGAGAATACAGCACCACCAAGCCAGCTTTACAACAAGTGCTAAAGGAACTTCTCTAGGCAAGAAACACAAGAGAAGGAAAAGACCTACAAAAACAAACCCAAAACAATTAAGAAAATGGTAATAAGAACATACATATCGATAACTACCTTAAATGTATATGGATTAAATGCTCCAACCAAAAGACATAGACTGGCTGAATGGATATAAAAACAAGACCCGTATATATGCTGTCTACAAGAGACCCCCTTCAGACCTAGGGATACATACAGACTGAAAGTGAGGGGATGGAAAAAGATATTCCATGCAAATAGAAATCAAAAGAAAGCTGGAGTAGCAATTCTCATATCAGACAAAATAGACTTTAAAATAAAGACTATTACAAGAGACAAAGAAGGACACTACATAATGATCAAGGAAACAATCCAAGAAGAAGATGTAACAATTGTAAATACTTTTGCACCCAACATAGGAGCACCTCAATACATAAGGCAAATGCTAACAGCCATAAAAGGGGATCGGGCATGGGCCACTGTGGTTCCCATGGGGCTGGGAATTGCTATGTGGGTGGGCTGGGTGCATGCTGGGTCTCTGCCGCCCCTGGACTCTCTGCACAAAGAGCCCCTCCTCCTCCCAAAGCCATTGATGGAGCTTCTCTGGAATTGTTTGCCAAAATCCCAAGGTAGAATCCAAGGGTCCAAGACCATTTCATTGAGCACACGTCTTCCTTTTCTATAGGAACTTTGTTTGTTGTTTTAACCAGCACCACACCGTGCTTCCGAAGGCTGTGTTTTGTCTTTCCTGGATCACTACAGTGAAGTATTACAGTTGTACTGTTCCCAATCTGGCCTGGGCTTGCTGGGATAAAACTTTGTATGTATTTTGTAAGGTATAGATTCTATATTGTAATGATGTCCTATGCAAAAAGATTAAAAATTAGCTAAATTGTAAATTTTATTGTTTTAAGGTGTATGCGTGTTTAGTGACATTTATATTTTGAAATAAAATTTATGATTCATTAAAAAATAAACAAAAAATAAAATAAAATAAAATGAGATACAACTACACATCTATTAGAATGACCAATGTCCAAAGCACTGAAAACATCAAATGCTGATGAGGATATGTAGCAGCAGGAACTCTCATTCATTAATGATGGGAATGCGAAATGGTAAAGCCGCTTTTGGAAGACAGTCTGGCAGCTTCTAACAAAGTCAAACACAGATTTACGGTGTAATCCAGCAATCACACTGCTTGGTATTTATTTAAATAAACTGAAAAGTTACGTCTACACAAAACCCTGCACATAAGTGTTTATACCATTCATAACTGCCAAAAATTGGAAACAAAAATGTCCTTCAATAGGTAAATGGATAAACAAACTGGTATATCTGCACAATGTGTATTATTCAGCAATAAAAAGAAATGAGCTATCAATCTATGAAGAGACAGGGAGGAAACTTAAATGTGTATTGCTAGGTGAAAGAAACCAGTCTGAAAAAGCTACATACTGTATGATTTCAAATGTACATGACATTCTACAAAAGGCAAAATTGTAGAAACAGCAAAAAGATTCCTCGTTGCCAAGAGTTAAGGGGAAGGGAGTAAGGGATGAATAGTTTGATCTTAGGGCACTTTCAGTGCAGTGAAACTATTCTGTGTAATACTCTAATGGTGGATACATGAGATTATACACTTGTGAAAACCCAGAGAACTGTATAAGACAAAGAGTGAACCCTAATATAAACTATGGTCATTAGTTAATAGTATCAAAGGGTTTACCAATTGTACAACTATACCACATTAATGCAAGATGTTAATAATAGGAGACATTATGGGGGTGAGGGGTATATAGGAACTCTATTTTCTGCACAATGTCTCTGTATTCCTAAAATTGCTCTAAAAACTAAAATTTATTTTAAAAATAGAGAAGTTTCTTCCTTAAGATCACATGCCCACTTGCACTAAAAATTTCTAAATTTCCCAATTCTGTCCTTGACAACCTCGACCTTTGTTTTTATACTGACTTCCAGAAATGGATATTTTGCTTGACAGCCCTGGGAACTTTCCAGCCCTTTCCCACATGGCCAAACATCGGTCTCAGTCCTGGGCTTTCCTGTCCATACTTGTCTGGTTGATGAATAGTCATGACCATCTAGCTAGAGCTCAAAATGATGGCAAGTAAGTAGGATCTGTAGTCTTACCTTTTTGACGCTCACATTACTGGGCACTCAGAGATGTCACTGAACATGTAGAAAGAATTATTATTACCTAGGGTCCCTGACACAGAAATAGTGAGGCCTGATGTTTTCTCCCCTATCCAGGGCTGCAAACAGTTTCTCCTTGGCTCCAGCAAATCTTGAGCTTGTGCCTAGCTTCTCTTGGCCCAGACCTTCAGGCAACTTTGCCTAAGAGGTCACAAGATGTTCAAAAGTCAGTTGGGAGTAAGTCAAAGAAAACCATGCTGGTATTCAAGAAACCCTTTCCACAATCAGTGCTGCGTTACCTATCTGGGCTCTCTTGAGCAAGCTACATTTCCTTGTCTACGTTTCAATCTCCAAGATCCCTTTCAGCTGCTATTTTCCTTCATCTAGCAGCACACGGAGGTTCAACATTTTCTTTTCTCCCCCCAGCTTTATTGAGGTATAATTGACATGTAACATTGTATACGTTTAAGGTGTACAGTGTGATGATTTGATACACATATCCAACAAGTACATGAAAAGATGCTTAACATCACTAATCATCAGGGAAATGCAAATCAAAACCACAATGAGATATTATCTTGCAGCTGTTAGAATGGCTATTATCAAAAAGCTAAGAAAAATGCTGATGGGGATTTGGAGAAAAGGGAACCCTGGTGCACTGTTGGCAGGAATGTAAATTGGTGCAGTCACTATGGAAAACAGTATGGAGATTCCTCAAAAAGTTAAAAATAGAACTACCATATGATCCATCAATCCCAGTTTGGGTATATATCTGAAGAAGGTGAAATTACTATTTCAAAGAGATATCTACACTCCACCTGCATTACAGCATTATTCACAATAGTCAAGACATGAAGACAAACTAAGTGTCCATCAGTGGATGAATGGATAAAGGAAATGAGATATATATATGTGTGTGCATTTTAGCCACAAAAGAAGAAGGAAATCCTGCCATTTGCAACAACACGGATGGGCCTTGAGGGTGTCATGTTAAGTGAAATTAATTCAGCATTTTCTGAAAGCATTTACTCTATTAGGCCCATATACATACTCCTTCTTCTAGCCTGGTTAGGTGAGCTTTCTTAAACAGCTTCTTATCACCCAACTTTTTCAGAGGCCTTCCCAGTGGAGTTCAGACAAGGCAAGCGTTCATGCCATTGCTCATATAGGTACCAACACCACAGCCTTCACCTGGAGCTTGCTTTCCCATTTAATGCCAAGTGTGACTTCAATTGAAATGCAGTTGTGTACCACATCCTTTCAGAAAGGATTTCAGTCAGTTCCTAAAATGACAGATATAAAAGAAGTAGTAAAATACAAATTAAAGAATACAGAAACATAGCTAAGGAGAGAAGACAAAAATACCAATTAGAAAGCTCAATATGGTTTTGGGGATTGAGCAAAAAAACCATGTAAGCTTCCTTGTATCCAAGTCAAGGATGTGTACAAGAGTAAAATGCATATAATTTCCTTAGGGAAACCAAAAGCTTTTCTAGCCCCAAACTTTGAAAGAAATGTCTGATGTTAGGATACTGTACAGCAGACATTGAATGGTATGATACACAACATCCTCCATAGAAATGTCATAGTAAATGCAAAAGTTATGCAACTATTTTTCTATATTTACCTTACAAAATTAGATAGAACAATTCATTAAATATTATTTTGAGGGAAAATACGGCTTAATGATTTAGCTCCCTTATTTTCTCAGGTTTTTCTAGGAAAACCTAGAAGTAGTAAAAGATGCTATAAGACTTGAACTATCTTCCAGCCATTTGAGCTACTGACTGTAAATAGCTGTAAGTTAATCTAAGATTAAAATCTCCAGAAAAAGTCTGGGATAGCGATAACTTGTGATAACTTAGAATAGATCTAAATACTTTGAATCACAGTAGAATAACTGATAGTCTTAATATCCTATTACTCACATTAGACATTTTAAGTTAGTATTCTTATTCATCTAGAAATCTGTTTTACCTCTGTGTGATTGTGAGCTACAGGGGAATTATCAGGTAAAACCACCTTTGTCCTCAAGAAGAGGCTTTGCAAATACTTTAGCACTCCAATCAGTGTTTGCTTAGACTGTTAACAGCAATGGCAAATGAATACTGTATTGATAGTCTATTTTGCCTGGAACAATGAGTTGTGCATTGTGGATAGCAAAAATAGGAAGTCTGTATTTTCAGTGGCGTTTACAACCTAGTTAAGGAGAAAGATAAGATAAAAAGCCAATGGAAAAATATAAGTTAAATATATAAGTTAAATGTCAAATGATGGACTGTCACAATTTTATGTCACTGGAAAACAATGATTAGGTTACTAATCTATGATTAAAGCTTGTCTTCAGCGCAACAAAAGATACAGCTATTACTTATTGTGTAAGGATACAGGTGCTGGAGTAATTAGCTGAGTTCTTGTTGGTGCCTAGGGGATCTCACTGTGGCCTCTTTGCCCCACTCAGTCACATTTTCTGGGGCAGTAGTAGACAGTTTGCTGGAGGGTGGTCCCACTGAATATGAGAGCTACATCGCTCTGGAATGCTGCCCACTTTTACACATTCTTCTAGGAATTCTAATTATACCCAACTCTTTATAACTTAATTCTTACCTCATATGTAAAATAAATAGCTGTAAACAGAGACATACAAAGTATATTTTTGAGATTTATGTGTAGTCAGCTGACTTGGTACCTTCTTAGAAATTAATTTTAAGACATCTTCTAATTTCCCAGTAAAGTGAAAAAGACCATAAGTTAAACAAGAATGAAGATAAGGGAACAATCTCTGCAGGCCATGGTAGTTGAACAAAGCTTATGAGGGAAGGGGAACTTGAGCCAGACTTGGAAGGAAGGAAGGAAGGAATTTAGTTAAGCAGGGAGAAGGGGGCACTGGGGAGCAATCACTACTGTAAGTTTTATGAGGCTGTAGAACTACAGCCTCTGGAAGGACATTGACTACCGTAATCCACTTTGCTTACTTGTATTAAGTTATCAGAAAACTCATTAGAATCATGTAGTTCATCTCAGGCTCTCCTTTCACCAAACCATGCTAGCTCAGAATTTGCATGTCCTTCCCTGCCCCCTGTTGAGTCCTGGTTGTGACAAGAAGGAGTAGGTGACCTGCAGTGGATAGTGATTTTATTAGAATCCTCTATTCTCAACATTCCAGTAGCTCATAAGCTTCATGGGCACAGTCGTTTCTTCCTGCAATAGATGAAAAGTTTTCATGTGAAGAGCAGAGGAAGCCCTCCCTATAAAATTGAGTAAATTTTGTCTTAACCCATCAGGATGGATGGGCTGCTCAGTTTGGCATAGAAACTTCAAATTTTATCTTCAATAGTGCTCTTCAGGTTGCTGCGGTCTGTAATAATTTGTATGTCTTCTAGTTTATTTCCTTCAAGGTCAGTCATCAGTACACACTGGAAATGAACTCAGGGAATCTTGAGGAAGCCATTGAGTTTGGAAGGAATTTTCAGAATTCTAATACTCTACAGCTGGTAAAAATCATGATGCACTTGAAGCAGGGACTGGAACTTCCATCTGTTTTATATGCAACATAACTATATCTATCTGTTTTATTCTCTGTGCTGCATTAAAGAGATCCAACACAGGTGATTGACATAGGGGGTTTAGAGCAGGGATGACTAGAAAGGAGAAACATGCTTGGGTGATACACTTACAGGCATGATTACAGAAGACTAAACATCAGTCCCAGGAAAGTCATCCAAGGAAGGGATAGAGGGTGGGGAGAAGCCAGAAGTTAACATGGTAGCCTTTGGAGACCTGGCTTGCAATCCTGCCTCTACCACCCACCATTCTATGACCTTGGACATTTGTGACTATTATTATACCCTCAAGGAACAGATAACCTTAGGATTTGGGGGAATTTCTCACAGTTTCTAACTTTCTAGGATGTCTGTGCCTATTCTAGATATAATTTCAAAAATGGCCAGTCATTATCTTTTGCAAATTCAGATACCTTTTCTTTAATAAATCATAACTAAAAAGGTTTTAGTTGTGACAGTTCTGATGAGGTGTTAATATTTTATCTTCCAACAAAGAACATTAAGTTTGTAGAATTTAGACATTGGTAAATAAACAGGTTAAGGACAGAGGAGTATCCCTGCAATCTTTAAAATCACATCATGGTTTTATTGTTATATAAACAAGAGTTTTAATGATTTAGAGATAAATACTGAAAGTATTTATAGATGAAATAACATGATGTCTGGAATTTTCTTTAAAGTAATCCTTGAGAGAGAGAGAGGAAGTGGGGGCACACATAGATGAAACAGGACTTGCCAAATATTGATAATGTTTGAAGTTTTTGATGGGTACATGGGGATACATTTTACTCTTCTATCTAGGTTTACATATATTTGAAAATATCCATAATAAAGAATTTTTCAAAATTGCCCCTTAAAGTGGATAGTACAGAAACATAGAATGAAGCTTATCCTATAGATACATTTCTACATCCCCTCCTGTCTTTACTGCTCTTTATACACATTGAGAGATTTAATTAATTAGTGATGAATCAGACTTCAGGTCTTAAAATTTGTTGCCAATGTTTTATAATAGGTTTGGTTCAAAGTGTTAGAGCTGGAAATCAACCAACCATATTCATTTTTTATATAGACCACAAGAGCCAGCAGCAATAAGAGTGATGTCCACCCAGAAAATGTAGTTACCAAGTTGGATGCTGGATGCCTTGTCTATTAAAACAAAATATAAATTCATCAGACTTAGTAGTAATAGCAGCCATACATCATCAGTTTTCGTACTCTGATACTGACGTGAACTTCCTAGGGACAGCTGACATCCCCATTCAACTACTCAGATTCCCTCGGTTTCACACACATCTTATGATGTTTAAAATCCTGGGGATGATTCCAAATATAAGAAAAACACCAATCTGAACCCAATTTACCAATTTTCCTGGGAGCCACAATTAGTCAAAACTCTCCTTCCGTGCATTGCGGACCAAGATGTTTACTAAGATGACAGTGGGAGCACTTTGCAGTAGCTCCTTGTCAAGGCAAAGTTCTTTCACTGGTGATTGTCCTTATCCAAATAATGAGGCTGTTGTTGGCTCCTTCTCTACCCATTTCCTCCCAAAGGATGGCTCAAGTTTCACCTTTTCCACTGAGCATACATTGACAAACTTAGCCTATAATGAACAATCCTTGAATTTTTTGCATATTTATTCACTGAAAAAGCATTGAGAATTTACACACACACAAGCACACACATATTAAGCACAAAGACTACATGTCTTTGTTCAATGTTCAATAAATACTTTTTGACTGACTAATTGAAATATATAGATTTTTTTTAGTGGGAAATGTTGGAACTGAAATTTACTATACAAAATCAGAGTGCTATTTTTATCTAATAAATCAATGCTGGCCATGTGTGAAGCATCTTACTAGTCCTTGTGTAGAAACAAAGATAAAATAAAAGACTCTTTCTAAGAGCTTAGTATCCAGAGGTCTAAGCAGATATGTATACTGATAAGTGAAGTCAATTAATGGCTGAGTGGAGTTAGAGTCACAATCTGGTAATTTCCAGATTCCTTCCAGGATGTGGCTATCCTGACTCCAGGTTGGCCTCATAGTTCCCAGGAAAACCTACTGACAAATTCTTCACCCCCTGTTATCAGCTCTACTAACCTGATGAGTAATAATGATGCCACACAGCCAAATACCAGTCTCATCTTTCATCAGGAGACTGGGGATAGTTGCTTTAGAATCTGAATCAGTAGCTGTTTTGCCACTGATTCCCAGTCACCATTTCTTTTTTTTCCAATAAGCCATGTATTTAAATCTGTTAATCATGAAGCACAGCAGGGATCCTGGAAAAGCTATATCATCACTTTATACAAGTTTACAGTGTTCTTGCCAAGTTTGCAATAAAAAGTGGCTTCCTGAGGTAAAATGTGAATTTGTTTGTCATGACATTTAGTTAACAGTCTCAATTAATTGGTTAAGAAAATCTGTCTTATCTTCCAGAAGAGGTGAACACTTGAAAGATAAATTTCTTTGCACAGGATTTACTTAGAGCTGATCTCTATCTCCTTCTATTACTTTTAATGGACTCATAGCTTAGACTTGCTTAAAATTAAAATACTTAGACTTGCTTAAAATTTTTTTCTAAGAATAAAATCCAAATGAACTTTTTATCCATTCTATAATAGAGGAACAGTAGAGATCTCCTAAAATTAAATAAAAAATAGACTTCATGTATGTGGCATCTGTGTTCATCTCCATGTATAGAATCATAACTGCAAGTTACTATATTTGAGCAGAATTTATAAAGTGCCATCTATCTCTTTCTTGTGGGCTCCAAGTTCACATATCCAACTACACCTAGAAATCTCCAATTGGAACACTCACGGTAATCTCCACTACACAGATTCAAATAGATTCCTTGGTTACCACCTACCCTCCCACTGATTTCTTTCCCAGACCTCATCTTTTCACTATAGGGCACCACCTACCCAACTGTTCAAGCCAGAAGGCTACAGATACTCCTAATGCCTCCCTCTGCATCATTCTGTATATCCAACTATCAGCAAATACTGACGTTTCTTCCTCCAAAAGGTATTTGAAATCCATTTGCCTGCCTTGATCTCCACTCTCATTATTCCTAGTCCAGTCTCTCATCACGTCTTGCCCAGACCAGTGCAATTTCTCCCACTGTATCTCCCTGCCTACACTCTTACCCTTCTATAATTCATTCTTCCAACAACAGCCAGATCAATTGTTCTAAACATAAATCACCTCCTCTTACTTCCCTGCCTCTAAACTTGTCAATGGCTTTCCATTGCACTTGAATGAAATCCAGACCCTTTACATGGCTGAAGCTGTTTTCTCTGCTTGCAACACTCTTTGTCCCCAGTTTTCATTCTTTAGACCTGGACAATTGACTTCCTCAGAGAAGACATCCTTCACTACCCATGCAGATTTCTAGGTATCAGGCCTTTATTTCTTTCATGGAACCCACTACAACAATTTGGTCATTTTTTCTTTGTTAGTTGATACCAAACTCCTGAGAGCAGGGTTGTTTTATTAATACATTATCCAGTACCTACTTTTTCTCTTAAATATTTAGTAGTTCAATCATTATATTTCAATCAATGAAAGAAAGAAGTAAGAAAATAATATGATTTCCAGCAAATTTACCAGGACTTGACCCACATAATTCAGTTTCAAAATTCAGAATATCTGGCAGCAGCAAGTTTTTGCTCTGAGGCACATTTCACTGAAGGAAGAGCTGTGTGTAGTTCATGTCCCCTGTCTTTCAGTCACTGTTCCTTCAGTAATAACACAGGGTCACCCCATATACCTATTACATTTTAAATCTATTTAATCAGTTTATCAAAATGGTCATTCAATTTCCTCTCCTATAAGAAACCTGAATTTTGCTTGCAATTTTAGTTTCAAGCAAAGTATAAGAACTGTATTATACTTATTTTTTATTTTTTTTATTTTTTTGCAGTACACGGGCCTCTCACTGTTGTGGCCTCTCCCGTTGCAAAGCACAGGCTCCGGACTCGCAGGCTCAGTGGCCATGGCTCACAGAACCCGTGTCCCCTGCATCGGCAGGCGGACTCTCAACCACTGCGCCACCAGGGAAACTTATTTTTCTAAACAGCCTTCATTAAGCAATGAATCTTCTGTGCTTTGTATTCAGTTTTAAGAGCTCATCAAATGTTAAACATGATAATGAAAGTTTTGCAAATTCCACCATTTTCACAGATTCTATCTTTTCTTAACTGTTGAATTATTTATATGATATACTTACTGATAATATAAATGCTAAGGATGAGTAAGCTGAATCACAAGTT
The DNA here is from genome assembly GCF_003031525.2 of Neophocaena asiaeorientalis asiaeorientalis. Lineage (NCBI taxonomy): Eukaryota > Metazoa > Chordata > Mammalia > Artiodactyla > Phocoenidae > Neophocaena > Neophocaena asiaeorientalis. The sequence goes on along the minus strand of NW_020175532.1, from coordinate 1,503,913 downwards.
TTCAGAGAAGTTAACAATCAGCCCCTTTGGGCAACTGAATATTATCAAATATTATTAGATGTTAGAGGCATTTCATATTAAATGAAACTAGATGAAAATTCTCAGATGAGGTTTAGACTTGAGTGTGTGATATGTATCCATCTGGAATTAGATGAACTGGTACAAAGGCCTGAGCCAAAAGCAAACCAACACTGGCCTAATAAAGGTCAGGGAGGGACCTCATGAAAATTTTAATATGCTTCCACTTCTTTGTCCTTTTCATTTGGTTTTTAAGGAGATCTATAGTTATTGGATGATCAAGAGGCTGTATTGATATGTGACTATTGAATCAGTCATTTTGTTCCATTAAATTAGAGCTTTTTCCTCCTGTGATCCAGATGGTCAATATCTGCACAATCAATTGAATTGGACAGTCAGTCAATGTGGCCTGGTAATGGAGAAGTCACTATTCGTCTGATCCACATCTCTAAACCCTATATTTGTATCAAGAAGTCTGCCTTAAATTGGTTTTCCTTTGGCAAATTCTGCCTTCACTCAGTATGAGAAAAACAGAAACATTTACCAACAGAGCACATATTTGCAATGTTTACTAGGGAACAAGGTGAAGAACCTTAACAGATGCTAATACAGAACGCTGCTTGTTGCATGCCCTGTAGCACTTGTGTGTCATAACTTTCAGCTTTCCATCTAGACTATAAGTTCCCTTAGGCAGTGTTGTAAATCATATTATTGTCAAAAATATCCCCTGCCCCTCATTTCCAGGACCTCTTGACAGAAGAATTATTCTTTCCACCTCATTGACAATTGGCCTGTAGATGTGACCTAACTTGGCCAATGAAATGTGAGTTAATGTAACACGCGCCACTTCCAAGCAGAAATTTTAAAAGCCACCACCTGATTCTGCCATTGCTACTTCCCCACTACAATGAGACGGGCATGAGTGGAGAGGGGTTGCTCCTTCAGCCTAAATTGCAAAATGAAGATTGACATGGAGCAGAGTCAAAGCCAACCTTTAAAAATACATAAGCAACAAATAAGCCTTTGCGATTAAAGGCATCTAAGATTTTTGATGATTCATTGTTATTAGAGTGAAACCTACCTTAAGCTAACTAAGGTAAGCTATATAACCTCAAATCCTGGCAGAATGTATGGTGCAAAGATGATGATAGCTTGTTGAATAAGCAAATGAACCAGAAAAAGAGACATTAGAATGCATTTCTGTTCATCACAATATTTTATTCCTTCACAAACCACCTCTGGTACAGAGATATAATGTATTCTAGTCATTAAGAATCCAGTTCCAAGGTGGAGATCTATTTAAGAGTAAGTTGTAACTACCACTTGTACTCTAAGAAAACTAGCAGCAATTTTTATACTTGGAGATTTCAAGATTTTAAGCATAGTAAAATATTCAAGTACATAAATTGTAAGTACTGCTGAATAGAGATCCCAGTTCTTGCAGATTAAATGGTAATCCCTATCTCTTAATTTTTCCTGCCTGGGGAGCTTTGATAAGAATAAGTGATGTTGTGTTGTCTCTGCTTATCAGACATGACCACACGTTTCCTAAGGGGAACATCCATCAGGCACCCCTACTGCCTGCGGGGGTTATATTCACGTAAGAGGAAATTATATCAATAACAGTCAAGCTAGCCTTAATTAGTCCTGCACTTAATTTTGGTAAGCTCTTTGAGTAATTATTTCTTCTCCCCAATTTAAAAATGTCAAACTATTAGTATTTCACAACACATCACAAGCAGTATCCCGAGGAATATTTGTGCTCCATGAGCTTTGCAGCCTCCTCAGTTATCTCCATATGAATAATTATTGGTCTCAGAGTCTTGCCTATTTCATCTAGGAGTCCTATGTGGAACAATCATGTACTTTAATCAAATATGATACAAAAGTTTAAGTCTATACTTAAATAACAAGGATAAGTAAGAAATCTGGTAATCATGTATGAAGTTCATCTATATGTACAAATATTATTTGGATCTAAGTTGAGATGCCTACATGATTGGTCACTGCAGTTTTCACTCATGGTCATAGACTGGCCATCTTAAAGACTCCTGCATGATCACAGACAGCCATCAATAGAGGGTGATTTCTGCTGTCCTCACAGAGGCATCTGGATCTATGACCAAGCGTGGTACTAGGGAGCATAAATCTATCTTTTGATTCTCTCTGACAGGTCGGAGCAGAGTCAACCACAAGGAACACTTTCCCCACCTTTTATCTTCAACAACAGTTGGCTGGAACAAAAGGAGGGCTGAGGCAAGACACAAATGAAGATACCTCTTAGGTCATAAAGTAATATGAGTTACTGTCCTAGATAGGAGAGTATGCCTCAGGCTCTTAGTTTTAAAAAATATATAAGAAAAGGAAAGAAACCAGTCTGGTTTCAGATAACACCAAGGATCTAGTCACCAATTAATCATTTGAATTCAAAATGTAACATGGATGCTCAATGCTCCCGTTTTTGTGTCCTAATAAAACACAATGAAGACCTTCTTTGGTCCTTTTCCTATCACTGTATTCCACTCATGATTGAAAGCAAATAATTTATAATGAATGATGCCTGCAAGGTAGAGTGAGATTGCTACCTGCTTTTATAGCTGGTAATGGGAAAACTGCAGACATGGTGGGTAATAACTTACCTTATTAATTTTCCCAGACATGTTTTAAACAATAAACACCTGATTTGGAATGTTGGCCTTGGCCTTCAGTGGGACATATCTGCTCCCATAATACCCCAACTTTTGTCAATTTTATCCAATTTTTTTCTAGTGAATTAGGACATCCTGAATATGGCTTTACTTTTTTATGGGCTAATATATATATATGCCATTGCCTTTCTCTCATCATGGAATTACATTTAATGAGAAAAATGCATCTATGTGGTTTGTGAATGGAGCACAAAGGTAATTTCAGAACATTTGTCTGTAATTGGAGGGCCCCTGCCTACAAAGTTACAAAGATGGGGTGACCCTGCAGACTCTTGTTTTGAGAAAGTAACTAAAGTGCTTATATTCAGGCACTATCAATATGTGAAAGTTTGCTCTGATGGGTGATTCAGAGAATAGCAATAATGATGATAATGACAATGATGATCATAATGAAAGTGGGAGTAGTTTTGGAAAACAATGTCCTGCCTCATTCAAAGTCAACAAAACAGGGACACCAGGGGAGCCTGTTGGGCATTAGAAACTGCCTACAATGAGTGACAGTCCCTGCTGCCCTGTTCAGCTGACCTCGCTACTGTGGCTGAGCTCCTTCAACCACCTTTCCACTATCTGCAGTGCCCCAAATACTTATTTTTATCAAAAACAAAGCAAAACCAAGCAACCAAGACCTTCCTACTATTAGCACTATCTTGACTGAAGAGAAAATCCATTATGAGGGCTACCCTCACCCAGTCACCTTCTGAGTTGGTTTCTGTACTAGGAGAGCAGTAACTTCAGAAGATTCTTTTTCTGGATTCCCAAGTGTGCCGCAATCTCTCTTACATCCTCAGGGCTGTAACTCTGGTGGGTCTACCTATTGCTGAGAAGGCAATTCTATAGTCACAGCAGGTAATAGGAGGTATTCACACTCAATAAGGGAGCTCAAGTTGACTACAGAAGCAAAGAAATCATTTGAACATTCTCAATTTAGGTAGGAAAGTGGTTTTATGCCTTACACAAAGAACCCCAAATTGTCAAGCTAGTTTTTTTTGAGCCTTCTACATCTCTCCCTCTTAGGAGGACCATGCTCTCATTCAGCTTTCAGTATAAGAAAATAAAATCCAGAACAGTGGTATGATTAATATAGCTATGTTGACAGGTGTTTCAGCTAGGAGCCTGGATAGTACCTCCAGCAAAGCCCTAGAACATGTTCATCATGTCAGAGGCAGTAGTCCTCTCCTTTTGCTTTCTTTTTCCTTATTCTAAAAACAACAACAACAAAACAGAACAAAACCAAAAACTACATCCAAAAAGAAAAAGTCTAAGACCTCTGATTATACCCCAGATGACCTGGCAAGTTTATTTCTGCTCTATCAGTCATTTACTCCTACAAGAGTTACTCCGCACGAGCTATAAAATTGTCATCAGGTACTATGAAAGTGGGATGCCCATGTTTCTGTGCTCCTGAGATTTATAATATAGTCGGGGAGGCAGGAGGTAACGGCATGTACAGTTGCATGACAGAGCAAGCCACCAACAAAAGACATGCACGTGATTCTGATAAGTGTAAGATGGGTGGGATATCGTGGTTTCAGGAGATCAAAGAAGGATTATATGAGACTAGAGCATCACATGCTCTAGTCAGAATTATTTCTGACCACAATGGCATGAAACTAGAAATCAACCACAGAAAGAGAAATAAGATGATTTCAATGATGAAATCAAAGTGGAAATTAAAAAATACATTGAGACGAATGACAATGAACAGACATGACTAAGATAGAGCATGTAGTTCTGGAAAGAGTAAACAGAGGGTTAGGTACTGTTATGGGAAAAACAATATAAGCAAGGTGGAGAAACAGGAAGATTGTCCTGTAGTGATGAGATAGTGCACTCAAAGGCTTGCGTAGAAAAGTAGTAGCATTTAAAAAGAAGAAAAAATAGAAGTGAGGAGGGGAAAGTTATACAGTTATTAGTTATACTTAAAAAGAGGAGATCAATATGAAAATGTTTATTCCCCTGGCAGACAATAAGACAGTATGCAAAATAAAAAAAAAAAAAGAAAAGTAGTAGCATTAAGTTGGAAAGATATATTTGGACTAGATTGTTTAAGGACAAATTGCAAGTCATGAATCATCTTAAATTTTCACTTTCAGTGCAACTGACAAAAAGGAATGAAGGAAGGAAGGAAGGAAAAGTAGAATATACATTATCTACCCACAGTTAGATAGATACAGATGTATATACATACACACATATGTATGCTCCTCTGCCCTTTGTTTTAATAAAAGCTTAGTTATTATGTTATGATACAAGCACAAAAGTGGTACAATACAGTCTAAACAAAATGATCTATCTTCCAATTTCTGACTTAAGATTTCTCTGGCCTTATGTTATTTATATGTTTATGTAAATTTAACTTAATATCGTATATAAAAACTGCATACATTTTCGAACTTTATTTATTTGAATGCTTAAAAGGTTTAAGAAGCATAAACATGGATGAAACCTTTGTAAGATTGCTGAGAAAACATGTAATTGAATGGATCTAGTTAATGCAAATAATCATCAAGCTGTAATATATATGGAAGAATAAACTGGAAATATGTGTTTTAGTTGAGGCACTGCCATATACATACTATGGAGGGTTGGATCATTGAACTTTTTGCCTTATCTGAAAAGAAAGTGTTTGTTTTATAATGAAAAATGCATATATATAAATGAATTAATATTTTATTGATGATGATTAAGATCGGGTAGAATGGTATATGTTATATTAGCTATAACAGTTTAAATTTTTAGGAAGCTGTAGTATAGATAGTTGTCAATAAACGTTTTATGTCATGGGATTTAAATCTGGTTGGTCATCAGTTTTTAATGTGTCCACTGATTTGGTGGAGCTCTCCTGCAACACGAGAGCCTATAAGCAATGGGGAAGCACAGGGAATTTCAAACAAAAAGTGATGTGGAGAAAACTGGACTTTAGGAAGATTAGCCTGACAACAGAATGTTATATAAATTGGAAATAGGAGTGACTAGATTCTCCCTGGATTGAAACCACTCTCATTAGCCAACGCTTAGCATTTTCTTATCAGTCCTATCAGCATTCCAGGGACATTCCAATTCTATTGTTTTATTCTCCCTAAATTTGTATTTGCTTCTGTCCTACTGGGGAGCAGCAATTTGCGTAGCTTGGTTTAAAGAACTTCACAGAGAAACTGTCCTGATTTTCTTTTTCACTCCTACCCCTGACTTTTTCAGAAGATATATGAATGTGAGGTTTAAAGCTGCTCTCCAGCTCTCCCCGGTAGTAACCGCACTCCCTATTACTGACACTATCTCAGTATCAGTGGAGAATATACGAGGCTGCCAGCTCTTTTTTCTCTTCTGTCTTTGATCATTGCTCCTCTAAATAATATAAGAGATTTTCAGGATTGGGCTTTAGTGTCAATTTATCACAAAGGAAGCACTGTTGCTTGTTATTTGTTCAAGCCTCATTCCTATGGAGGCCTATTTTTGTATAAAAATTATTACCAACCTGGTAAATGATGAGGCCTCAGTGTATTCAAATGATGTCACATCATCAGGAAAAAATCCACCCGAAGAATACATTTAGGTATCAAGCCTTTGAAAGTTCTCTAGACTAAGCAATCTCCAATTTGCCACCTCCAAATTGAATGAGAGAAGATACTTTTAATTTAAACTTTAAAGTTTCTATTCAGTTCCTTAAGCAAAAGGAGGAAAGAAAAATGGAAGCTCTCAGGGAGATCTGTATCTCTTTTGCATATGATGAACCAACCAGTAGTATTAGTTTAAACTGCAGTAGCTTTACAAACTAGTCAATTTAAGGTATTTCAGCCTAAACTCAGATGACACTAAACTCTCTGAGTTCCCTGAAACTTTTAAATAACAGCCATTAACGTGAAAATGAAACTGACTAAATAATGGAGACTTCCTTTGTTAATGACACAGGTAACAATCCTTTTCTACCTAGAATATGCAGAGGAGTAAAATACATTAGGATTTTTGTTATTTTTTTAATGATCCCCTCCCTCCCCTCATCCCCTCTCCCTTTCTCTCTTGGACTCTCATCCTTCCTATCTATTTATCTTCCTTCCTTCCTAACTTCTGTTAAAAGATAAACTGAGGCATATTAAAAATTTTAAGAGTTTATTTGAGTAAATATCAATTCTAATTGGGCAGTGCCAAACCTGAAGTGGTTAGGAGGTCACCACCTATACAGGTTCAGGGAGAGACTTTCCATAAAGAAAAGGTAGAAGCAAAGTAAGGAAATTATTGATTGAGTGTAGCTTAAAGCCAAATTGGCTGTTTGTGATTAGTTGTCCTTATGGGTTTCAATTTCTTAACCCTGAGCCATTTACAAGTGTCGACTGAAACAAAATACACAACATGAGAGTTGTGAGTTAAGTTTTATTTGGGGAAAAATGAGGACTATAGCCCAGGAGACAACATTTCAGATAGCTCTGAGAAACTGCTCCGAAGAGGTTGGGGGGAAGATCAGTGTTATATATGATTTTAGTGGAGGGGGTACGTGCAGTCAAGTACACATTTTGGCAGAGGCTTGCTGTTAGTCACGAGAAGCAGATGTCCCTGTTAATGATTTTAGTGCTTTTCTAGATATGAGGAGATGAAAGCATTGGGCTCATAAAATCTTCTCCTGAAAATATCTAACTATCTAAAGCCCTGTACTGCCAGTTTTTCTCAGAGCACAGAGTGCCTCATTCCTGATCTCTACACTGAACTCCTTTCAGGGTATGTTGAAGGTCAGTGGTTGCAGCAGCTCATTATTTAATCCTTGTAGAGGTAGATGGAAAATGCTAATTTTTCATTAGAACAAGTTTAGATTTTGGGCTTCTTACAAGGCTGCCAAGGCATTAGAGCCACATCAATCAAATGGCTTCCTAGTTTAATTAATTTAATCCTCCCTTCCTTCCTTCCTTCCTTCCTTGCTTCCTTCCTTCCTTCCTTCCCTTACTTTCTTTCTTTCCATTAAGCATTGAAGATTTCCTAAGAAGGATTCTCCCTCCAGGAGTGGAGGCACAAGTCAGGATATAGATTTGGTGATGTATACTCACAAACACAAGAAACAATTGCTCATTCAAACTAACATCCATCTTGTCTAAACCGCATCTCAGCTGGTGTTGCTTTCTGTCTAATGAGAAAGAATTTCAAGATATATATGGTTATGGATTTTCCCATATTTTTGCCAGCTAATTAAAAGCTGAACTTTTTCTACAACTCAATGAGAGGAAGAGTTAAAGAGGTTACTCACTACTGTTTTGTATTCTTTGTATTTTTAAAATACTTTCAAACTGCTTAAAATGCTTTAAAAATTTGTATTTATAAAATGCTTAGAAATCTTTTAAGTTCTCATAATCCAGGTACCATTAGTAATAATCACATTGTCTAGAAAACACATCTTAGACTAGGGGAGTCACCAAGTGCGCATTATTTAAACCATCTAATGGTATATTGTTTGCAAATGATCAAGGTTTATTAAAGCACTATTTTTTCATTCACCATAGAGTTTGAAAGCCATGAATCCATTATTCTGAAATATTCTTCTCAGAAAAAAAGAATGAAAAAAATGGCCTTGCTTAAAAAAAGGGCTTTGGCGTTCGGTGGAGTTTAAAACATAGCTTGAATCTGATTTGTGACCTCAAGAAATAGAAAAAAAATCTAGTGTTGGCTTCTAATCGGAAAATAATTCACATTTCAGACACCTTTTTAGCTGATCTCTAGTAGACTGGACATCTTTGAACAAAGATTTCTAAGGTCTCATTAGAGCTTTATCTTCCTAAAAGTGAAATCATTTCCCAGCTATGAGAGAAGGCACAGAAGGAACATTGAAGAATACGTGGTTGCCAAGCAAGTTGCCCAATTGATCAAAGACTTTAAATGGAGTTGATCGGTATATGGGAAAATGCATTACATTAATAAATAAACCTGAAACATTAGATGTAATGGAGGACAATACCTGTGACAGAACATACTAGTATAGTATTTTCCCATATATTCTCAGGTAACACTATTAAGACATCTAGTAGGAAAAAAATAGATTTTCTTTACTGTCTTTGACTATATGTCAATCAATGACAAGGTAACAAAGTCAATTTGAAATTTTGAAGAAGAAAGCAAATTTTACCTTATATCCTCTTAAATGTAGTGACATGAGATTTATGTCTATAATGGTATAATGGAAATATATCACATCGTCTAGAGAGATTGGTTCAAGATGGCAGAGTAGAAGGACATGAACTCACTCCCTCTTGAGAGAACAGTGGAATCACAACTAACTGCTGAACAGTCATAAACAGAAAGACACTGGAACTCACCAAAAAAGATACCCCACATCCAAAGACAAAGGAGAAGCTGCAATGAGATGGTAGGAGAGGCGCAATCACAATAAAATCAAATCCCATAACCGCTGAGTGGTGACCCACAAACTGGAGAAGAATTATACCACAGAAGTCCACCCACTGGAGTGAAGGTTCTGAGCCCCATGTCAGGCTTCCCAACCTGGGGGTCCAACAATGGGAGGAGGAATTCCCAGAGAATCAGACTTTGAAGGCTAGCAGGATTTGATTGCAGGACTTTGACAGGACTCGGGGAAACAGACTCCACTCTTGGAGGGCACACACAAAGTAGTGTGTTCATTAGAACCCAGGGAGCAGTGACCCCATAGGAGACTGAGCCAGACTTACCTGCTGGTGTTAGAGGGTCTCCTGCAGAGGCACAGGGGGCTGTGGCTCACCATGGGGAAAATGACACTGGCAGCAGAAGTTCTGGGAAGTACTCCTTGGCATGAGCCCTCCCAGAGTCAACCATTAGCCCCATCAAAGAGCCTGTAGGCTCCACTGCTGGGTGACCTCAGTCCAAACAACCAACAGGGAGGGAACTCAGCCCCACCCATCAGCAGACAAGTGGATAAAAGTTATACTTAACTCTGTCCACCAGAGCAACACCCAGCTCTACCTACCACCAGTCCCTCTCATCAGGAAGTTTGCACAAGCCTCTTAGATAGTCTCATCCACCAAAAGGCAGACAAAAGAAGCAAGAAGAACTACAATCCTGCAGCCTATGGAAAGAAAACCACATTCACAGAAAGACAGACAAAAAGAAAAGGCAGAGGACTAAGTACCAGGTGAAGGAACAAGATAAAACCCCAGAAAAACAAATAAATGAAGTGGAGATAGGCAATCTTCCAGAAAAAGAATTCAGAATAATGATAGTGACGATGATCCAGGACCTCAGAAAAAGATAGGAGGCAAAGATCAAGAAGATGCAAGGAATGCTTAACAAACACCTAGAAGAATTAAAGAACAAACAAACAGAGATGAATAATACAATAACTGAAATAAAAATACATTAGAAGGAATCAATAGCAGAATAACCGAGGCAGAAGAACGGATAAGTGACCTGGAAGACAGAATGGTGGAATTAACTGCTGTGGAACAGAATTAAAAAAAAGAATGAGAAGAAATGAAGACAGACTAAGAGACCTCTGGGAAAACATTAAACACACCAACTTTCACATTACAGAGGTACAAGAAGGAGAAGAGAGAGAGAAAGGACCCGAGAAAATATTTGAAGAGGTTATAGTCAAAAACTTCCCTAACGTGGGAAAGGAAATAGCCCCCTAGGTCCAAGAATCACAGAGAGTCCCAGGCAGAATAAACCCAAGGAGAAAAACACTGAGACACATAGTAATCAAATTGACAAAAATTAAAGACAAAGAAAAATTATTAAAAGAGAAAAACAACAAATAACATACAAGGGAACTCCCATAAGGTTAACAGCTGATTTCTCAGCAGAAACACTATAAGCCAGAAGGGAGTGGCACCATAAATTTGAAGTGATTAAAGGGAAGAACATACAACCAAGATTACTCTACCCAGAAAAGATCTCATTCAGATTCAACAGAGAAATCAAAAGCTCTACAGACAAGCAAAAGCTAACAGAATTCAGCACCACTAAACCAGCTGTACAACAGATACTAAAGGAACTTCTCTAAGTGGGAAAAATAAGAGAAGAAAAGGACCTACAAAAACAAATCCAAAACAATTCGTAAAATGGCAATAGGAACATACATATCGACAGTTACCTTAAATGTGAATGGATTAAATACTCCAACCAAATGACACAGACTGGCTGAATGGACACAAAAACAAGACCAATATATATGTTGTCTACAAGAGACCCACTTCAGATCTAGGGACACATACAGACTGAAAGTGAGGGGATGTAAAAAGGTATTCCATGCAAATGGAAATCAAAAGAAAGCTGGAGTAGCAATACTAAAATCAGACAAGATAGACTTTAAAATAAAGACCGTTATAAGAAACAAAGAAGGACACTACATAATGATCAAGGGATCAATCCAAGAAGATATAACAACTGTAAATATATATGCACATAACATAGGAGCACCCCAATATATAAGGCAAATGCTAGCACCCATAAAAAGAGAAATCAATTGTAACACAATAATAGTGGGGGACTTTAACACCCCTTTTCATCAAGGGACAGATCATCCAGAGAGATCAATAAGGGAACACAGGCCTTAAATGAAAGTCACCCATAAAAAGAGAAATCAATTGTAACACAATAATAGTGGGGGACTTTAACACCCCCTTTCATCAAGGGACAGATCATCCAGAGAGAAGATCAATAAGGGAACACAGGCCTTAAATGAAACTTTAGACCAGAGAGAATTGGTAATTATAGAGCATTCCATCCAAAAGCAGCAGAATACACATTCTTCTCAAGCACACATGGAACATTCTCCAGGATTGACCACATGTTGGCCACAAAGTGAGCCTTGTTAAATTTAAGGAAATTGAAATCATATCAAGCATCTTTTCCAACCACAACACTATGAGATTAGAAATCAACAAGGAAAAAATACTGTAAAAACTACGAACAGACAAGTGGAGGCTAAACAATATGCTACTAAACAATCAATGGATCACTGAAGGAATCAAAGAGGAAATCAAAAAATACCTAGAGACAAATTAAAATGAAAGAATGATGATCCTAAATCTATGGGATGTGGCAAAAGCAGTTCTGAGAGAAAAGTTTATAGCAATACAATCTTACCTCAGGAAACAAAATCACAAATAAACAACCTAAAATTATACCTAAAGCAACTGGAGGAGAAAGAACAATCAAAACCCAAAGTTTGTAGAAGGAAAGAAATCATAAAGATCAAAGCAGAAATAAATGAAATAGAAACAAAGAAAACAGTATCAAAGATGAATAAAATTAAAAGCTGGTTCTTTGAAAAGATAAACAATATTGATAAACCTTTAGCCAGACTAATCAAGAAAAAAAAGGGAAAGGGCTCAAATCAATAAAATGGGATATGAAAAAGGAAAAGTTAGAATGGACACCACAGAAATACAAAGGATCATAAGAGACTACCACAAGGAACATATGCCAATAAAATGGACAACCTGGAAGAAATGGACAAATTCTTAGAAAGGTATAACCTTCCAAGACTGAACCAGGAAGAAATAGAAAATATGAACAGACCAATCACAAGTAATGAAATTGAAACTGTGATTAAAGAACTGCCAACAAACAAAAGTCCAGGACCAGAGGGCTTCGCGAGCAAATTCCAACAAACATTTAGAGAAGAGTTAACACTTATCCTTCTGAACCTATTTCAAAAAATTGCAGTGGAAGGAATACTCCCAAACTCATTCTACCCTCATTCTACCACCATCACCCTGAAACCAAAACCAGACAAAGATACCACAAAAAAAGGAAATTACAGACGAATATCCCTGATGAACATAGACACAAAAATCCTCAACAAAATACAAGCAAACAGAATCCAACAACACATTAAAAGGATCATACACCATAATCAAGTGGGATTTTTCCCAGGGATGCAAGGATTTTTCAATATCTGCAAATCAATCAGTGTGATACACCACATCAACAACTTGAAGAATAAAAACATATTATCTCAATAGATGCAGAGGGAAAATACCCCAACATAATAAAGGCCATATACAACAAACCCACAGCAAACATCATTCTCAATGGTGAAAAACTGAAAGCATTTCCTCTAAGATCAGGAACAAGACAAGGACGTCCACTCTCGACACTCTTATTCAACATAGTTTTGGAAGTCCTAGCCACGGCAATCAGAGAAGAAAAAGAAATAAGAGGAATACAAATTGGAAAAGAAGAAGTAAAACTGTCACTGTTTGCAGATGACATGATACTATACATAGAGAATCCTAAATATACCACCAGAAAACTACTAGAGTTAATCAATGAATTTGGTAAAGTTGCAGGATACAAAATTAATGCACAGAAATCTCTTGCATTCCTATACACTACAACGAAAGATCAGAAAGAGAAATTAAGGAAACAATCCCATTCACCATTGCAACAAAAAATAAAATACCTAGGAATAAACCTACTTAAGAAGGTAAAAGACCTGTACTCAGAAAACTATAAGACATTGATGAAAGAAATCAAAGATGACACAAACAGATGGAGAGATATACCATGTTCTTGGATTGGAAGAATCAATATTGTGAAAATGACTATACTACCCAAAGCAATCTACAGATTCAGTGAAATCCCTATCAAATTACCAATGGCATTTTTTACAGAACTACAACAAAAAAATCTTAAAATTAGTACGGAGACACAAAAGACTTCGAATAGTCAAAGCACTCTTGAGGGAAAAAAAATGGAGAAATCAGACTCCCTGACTTCAGACTATACTACAAAGCTACAGTCATAAAAACAGTATGGTACTGGCACAAAAACAGAGATATAGATCAATGGAACAGGATAGAAAGCCCAGAAATAAACCCATGCACCTATGGTCAATTGACCTATGACCAAGGAGGCAGGACTATACAATGGAGGAAAGACAGTCTCTTCAATAAATGGTGTGGGGAAAACTGGACAGCTACATGTAAAAAGATGAAATTAGAACATTCTTTAACACCATACAAAAAAATATACTCAAAACGGATTAAAGACTTAATGTAAGACCGGACACTATAAAACTCTTAGAGGAAAATATAGGAAGAACACTCTTTGACATAAATCACAGAAAGATCTTTTTTGACCCACCTCCTAGGGTAACAGAAATAAAAACAAAAATAAACAAATGGAACTTCATGAAACTTAAATGCTTTTGCACAGCAAAGGAAACTATAAACAAGATGGAAAGACAGCCCTCAAAATGGGAGAAAATATTTGCAAATGACGCAACATACAAGGGATTAGTCTCTGAAATTTATAAACAGCTCATGTGGCTCAACACCAAAAAATCAAAAAATGGGCAGAAGACTTAAATAGACATTGCTCCAAAGAAGACATACAGATGGCCAAGAAGCACATGAAAAGATACTCAACCTTGCTAATAATTAGAGAATTGCAAAAGAAAGCTACAAAGAGATATCACCTCATACCAGTCAGAATGGCCACCATCAAAACAATCTACAAACAATAAGTGCTGGAGAGGGTGTGGAGAAAAGGGAACCCTCTTGCACTGTTGGTGGGAATGTAAATTGATACAGTCACTATGGAGAACAGTATGGAGGTTCCTTAAAAAACTAAAAATAGAATTACCATATGACCCAGCAGTCCAACTACTGAGTATATATCCAGAGAAGACCATAATTGAAAAAGACACATGCACCCTAATGGTCATTGCAACACTATTTACAATACCAGGTCATGGAAGCAACTTAAATGCCCATCGACAGATGAGTGGATAAAGAAGCTGTGGTACATATATACAATGGAATATTACTAGGCCATAAAAAGGAATGGAATTGGGTGATTTGTAGAGATGTGGATGGACCTAGAGATTGTCATACAGAGTGAAGTAAGTCAGAAAGAGAAAAACAAATATTGTATATTAATGCATATATGTGGAATCTAGAAAAATGATACAGATGAATCGGTTTACAAGGCAGAAAATAGAAACACAGATGTAGAGAACAAACGTATGGATACCAAGGGGGGAAAGAAGGGGGCAGAGGGTGGTGGCTTTGGGAAGAATTGGGAGATTGGGATTGACATATATACAGTAATATGTATAAAATAGATAACTAATAAGAACCTGTGATATAAAAAGGGTTCTCTTTTTATATTTTACTATATTTTATATTTTACTATTGATTTCTCTTTTTATGGGTGCTAGTATTTGCCTTATATATTGGGGCTCTCCTATGTTATGAGCATATATATTTACAATTGTTATATCTTCTTGGATTGATCCCTTGATCATTATGTAGTGTCCTTCTTTGTCTCTTATAACGGTCTTTATTATAAAGTCTATCTTGTCTCATTTTAGTATTGCTACTCCAGCTTTCTTTTGATTTCCATTTGCATGGAACACCTTTTTACATCCCCTCACTTTCAGTCTGTATGTGTCCCTATATCTGAAGTGGGTCTCTTGTAGACAACATATATATTGGACTTGTTTTTGTATCCATTCAGCCAGTCTGTGTCATTTGGTTGGAGCATTTAATCCATTTACAGTTAAGATAATTATCGATATGTATGTTCGCATTTCCATTTTCTTAATTGTTTTGAATTTGTAGGTCTTTTTTCTTCCCTTCTTCTTTTGTTCTCTTCTCTTGTGATTTGATGACTAACTTTAGTGTTGTGTTTGGATTCCCATTTCTTTTTTTGTGTGTGTATCTATTGTAGATTTTTGGTTTGTTGTTACCCTGAGGATTTGATATAGCAGTATGTGTAAAAACAAGATTGTTTTGTGTTGCTGGTCTTTTAATTTCAAATGCATTTCCAATATCCTGAATTTGTGCCCTCCTCTTCTCAGACTTCCTGCTTTTGATTCATATTTGTGTGCAGATGATTTCCTGCCTTTATGTTTGCCTTTACCAGTTAGCTTTTCCATTTGTAATTTTCTTGTTTCTAGTAGTGGCTTTTTCTTTTCTGCTTAGAGAATTTCCTGTAGCAATTGTTGCAAATCTGGTTTGGTGGTTATGAATTCTCTTAGCTTTTGTTTGTCTGTAAAGCTTTTGATTTCTCCACTGAATCTGAATGAGATCCTTGCTGGTACAGTATTTTTGGTTGTAGCTTCTTCCCTTTCATCACTTGAAATACATCTTGCCACTCCCTTCTGACCTGCAGAGTTTTTGCTGAGAAATCAGCTGATAACCTTATGGGAGTTCCCTTGTATATTATTTGTTGTTTTTCTCTTTTAGTTTTTAATAATTTTTCTTTATGTTTAATTTTTGTCAGTTTGATTACTATGTGTCTCGGCATGTTCCTCCTTGGGTTTATCCTGCCTGGACTCTCTGTGCTTCCTGGACTTGGGTGATTGTTTCCTTTCCCAGGTTAGGTAAGTTTTCAGCTCTTATCTCTTCAAATATTTTCTCAGGGGTACCAGAAGGAGAAGAGAGAGAGAAGGACCTGAGAAAGAAGCTGCAAATGTTGGTGCATTTAATGTTGTTCCAGAGGTCTCTTAGTCTGTTTTCATTTCTTTTCATTCTTTTTTCTTTATTACGTTCCATGGCAGTGATTTCCAACATTCTGTCTTCCCGGTCATTTATCTGTTCTTCTGCCTCAGTTATTCTGCTATTGATTCCTTCTAGTGTGTTTTTCACTTCAATTATTGTATTGTTCATCTCTGTTTGTGTTTTAGTTCTTCTAGGTCTTTGTTAATCATGTCTTGTATCTTCTCAATCTGTGCCTCCATTCTTTTTCTGAGATCTTCAATCATCTTCACTATCATTACTCTGAATTCTTTTTGTAGTAGATTGTCTATCTCCACTTCACTTAGTTTTTCTTCTGGGGTTTTATCTTGTTCCTTCATCTGGGACATATTCCTCTGCCATCTCATCTTGTCTAACTTTCTGTGATTATGGTTTCCCTTCCATAGGCTGCAGGGTTATAGTTCTTCTTGCTGCTGCTGTCTACCCTCTGGTTGATGAATGTGTCTAAGAAGCTTGTGGAGGCTTTGTGGTGGGAGGGCCGGGTTCCTGCCTGCTTGTGGGTGGAGCTGGGTCTTGTCCCTCTGGTGAGCAGAGCCATGCTCAGGAATACTTTAAGCAGCCTGTCTGCTGATGGGTGGGGCTGTGTTTCTGCCCTGTTGGTTGTTTGGCCTGAGGCTTCCCAGCACTGCATCATACAGCCTGTTGGGTGGGGCTAGGTCCTGGGAGATAAATGGTCCAGGAGGGCTCACACCAGAGCTGCTGCTGTCAGTGTCTTTGTGCCTGCAGTGAGCCACAGCTACCCCCCACCTCTGCAGGAGGTTCTCCAATACTAGCAGGTAGGTCTGGCCCAGTCTCTCATGAGGTCACTGCTTTATTCTCTGGGTCCTGGTGCACACTAGAGTGTTTGCCCTCCAAGAGTGTAGCTTCTGTTTCCCTCAGCCCTGTGGAATTCCTGCAATCAAACCCTGCTGGCCTTCAAAGCCAGATTCTCTGCAGGCTTCTTCTCCCATTGCCAGAACCCCAGGCTGGGAAGCCTGATGTGGGGCTCAGGACTTTCACTTCTGTGGGACAACTCCTGTGGTATAATTATTTTCCAATTTATGGGTCATGCACCCAGCAGGTATGAGATTTGATTTAATCGTGATTGTGCCCCTCCTACCATTTTGTTATGGCTTCTTCTTTGTCTTTGGGTGTAGGGTATCTTTTTTGGTAGGTTCCAGCATTTCTTTTGTTGATGGTTGTTCAGCAGTTAGTTGTGATTTAGGTGTTTCTGTAAGAAAGGGTGAGCTCACATCCTTCTACTCCACCATCTTGCTCTCAAGTCCCCTGAAAAACCACCTTTAATATTCTAAATAATCCATAGCAAGAATCCTTTATTTTCCATCGCAAGTCTCAGAAATTCCAAATATATTTGGTACATAGGGTAAAAGATACCTTTCTCTCTCTCCTGTAGCCTTGTTTATTGAATATGTGTGAGGAGGAGGAAGTGGGGGTAATGGTGGGAAGAGAACTTGACTAATTATGCTTATTTGAAAAATGAATGCTAATTCAACTAAGTGGAAGGAAAAGGAAAAAGAACCATCAGTTGAATATAATAATATCTTATGAAAAAATGAAGGAATTAGTAAAAATTAAGTACTTAGCATAGCATTTGCCATAATAGACAATCAACAAGTTTCCTACCTTCACTTTCCCTTTTCTAGATTCCAAATATAGTTTCCAAAACTTGAACAGAGGCAAGAAGTTTCAACTCTACTGGCAAAACAAACAAAAAATTGTGAAATTCATAACTTTTTCACAGTTGCAATCTCACAGAAGACAAAAGAAATAATGCAAAAAATAAACCTTATATGGGATATTCTTTTGTTCAACAAGGAAAATAAAACAGGTTTAATTCAAACGTTCAGGAACTTGGGTAGGTGTTCATGATAATGAGCAGATAAAGCTAGATGTGGTTAGATGTATAAATGGTGTAATGAAGTGAAAGTATGTGACTCTGGAGTTAGACAGTTGTGGAAAATGTATTTAATCCCTCTGTGTTATAATTTCTTCATCAGCAAAATAAGAATGCCAACTTTTAAGGTCATTATAAGGATTAAATGAGATACTGTTGGTAACATCTAGGTAATACCTAGTAAATGCAAACAACTCCATTTACTCTGCTTTCTTTTCAGGTTAGGAACATACATTTCGAATAGTTTAAAGAAAAGATTAATATGGCACCATGATAAGAGACTTTGGGAAAGAATGTGGCTTATACAAAAGATTCTGAAAAATGGCATCGGGATTACACAATTGCAAATGGTCCATGAGAAAAACAAAAGCATTCAAAGAAGTCCTGCGGTTGCTCAGAGGGTATACGATTAGTTTAAATTTTTTACTGATGCGTGTAATTTGGAAGAGGGATACAAAACCAAGAATACACACAAAAGATTGGCATTAACCTATGAATTATTTAAAAAGGTGAACACTCAAAATGATCTGAGACTTGGTGGGTGAAGCATTCAAAGAGAAAAGAAAACAAGAATTTTAAATTCATATTCTCAGCAGGATGATTAACAAGGAAGTGAGGGATGTGCCTGATGCCTAGGGAGAAGGATCTTGGGACATCAGATGTCTGAGAGGGAGCAAACCTATAATCACCTTCAGGAATGTGAATGGCCTTCACACTAGGTGTGGAAAAACAGGATAAAGAGGCATTATACCTTAGGATAAGAGAGGAAAAACTTGAAGAGTAACATTCCATTATAACTTAAGTAGATATTTATCCCCTACCAGGCATGTAGAGATATGCTGGTAATAAAATTGAAACAGTTATAGTTTCTGTTTTTGTGGAGCTTATAATCAATAAATAAAAAATTATATAGATAAATATATACAGCTTAAGTCTGAAAACTGTCAGGACCGAAATATTTCAAAATTCAATTTGTTTTAGATTTTATAAAGGCAATATATATATATATACTATGCATTCAAAACAAAACAAAACAAAACCAACAGCAGGGCCTGGAAGGACACCCCATAATCAATGACATTAAAATTTCCCCAGTAAAATGTAGGAATAATCACCAAAAGTGAGATTAAAAACTGTGAATATCATTACAGTTTATGTATATAGAAATAAACAATAAATGGAATCGAGACAGAGATGATAAGTATTTTGTTGCTTTTTAATTCTAATTTTTTTGAAGTTTCAAACATATACAGATACAAACCAATTAGATTTGTGTTATACATTCCATAAATGTTTACAATATCTGTTTGCATGAGGGTCTCAAAGAAAGGGCTACATCAGTGTGAAGGGTAGTGGAACATGCCATCCCAAAATATGTGATTTTGGCATAAGGATTATTTTGAGCTGAAGGCAATTGAGGAGAAAAAGATACAAGAAAAGCTCTCTTCTCTCTATTTGCCTAAAAGCAGAACATACATTTGTAAAGGTGTCCTCCCTCCCTTCTCTACAAGGAAAAACAAAACTACCCTTATCAGCCCAGGGACCGCACCAAAGGAATTTGCCTAACAAACTTCAGTAACTAACCCTTATCTTTGATTAGTTCCCCCATATATTTACCTTCCCACAATTTGCCAACTTAGAAACTCAAAGTCCTTTGTCATGGCAATTCTCTAAAACTTTATTGTGTTTTGTGTTGTTTTTGTTAAGATACTATATAAGCCAGAGTTCTAACTACCCCTCTGAATTACTCATCTCTGAGTGTTCCCATGTGTACTGTGCTAGGCACATGTTAATAAATTCCTCTTTGTTTTTCTCTAGCTGATTTGTCTTTTGCCAGTCTAACTTACAGGGCACCAGCCAATAAATCTAAGATGTGTGGAGAGAAAATACTTTTTTCCTCTCCTACAAGTGTCACAATTGTCATTTATATTAGTTTGGAGTGGGACAGAGTAAAACTCTGTAGTCACAGGGCTGAATGACTCATTGAGAGAAATTAAATGTCAAAACGTTTCTTTTTACAGGAAGTTCAAGAGAGAGATTTGTGTCCAAAAATGATAAAATTTCAGATTTTTTTTCCATGATAGCTTTCTTGCAATGGGCTTATGCTGCTAGAAAATATTTCTTGTCCACATAGTAACACACAGATTAACTGTGTACCTCTTCCAAATATCTCATGCCGGCTTTCTCAATTCTCACCATCTTCAGTTGGTGTGTGCCCACAATGTTGCCTTCTAGGAAATTTATCACTCATATCTTATCCTGTTGATGTTCTCTCATGGGCTATGTTTAAGTTTTTTGTAGGAACAGAGCACCAGTCCATTAGCATTATAAATTTGCTCAGGAAGCAGGTTTTTTCCCCCAGATATTCTGTCAAATCCATCAATGCAATTTTCAGCTGCATCATAATTTATGTAAACCCCTTTCCAACAGATTTTCTGAAACTTTATGCCACGATACTCCTTAAATTTTGTGTAGACAACTTTCTAAATCGTCCTATCATCTTCAATTTTCTGTTTTGCTTGTTGCATTCTAGCTTGTTCATGACCAACAAACCAGTTAATACCTATATTCTCCTAATGTCAAACTCACTTGATAAGTGAATGGTTATTTTAGGTTTTGCCATGTGCATTTTATTTTTATGTTTTATTGTTATTTATTTATCATGGTCACTAAAATCCTTCAACAACTTGTCTTTCTCTATTTTTAAGTCTTACGTGCTACCCTACCCTTCAAAAATATGCTTCACAGCTGTACCACACTGAAGCATCTACAGTAACTACAACTCTATGTGACTGATATTGACAGATGCTCCCTTTCTTCTTCTCACTGTTAATCACATCACTTCTTAGTGCAATAACACTCAAAGTCACAAAATAGAAAAAAAAATGCCACAAAATATTTGTTCTCCACAGAGGCATCTGGGATGTGGTAGTGGTATTGAGACATAACTAATGGCTTGCATCAGTTCAGGTTAAAAGAGAAGTTAGCACAAACTTTAAGAGAAAACTTAAGTGGTTCAAAGCATTTTAGGTCTTGGGATTTGGGGATACTGTGGGATCTTTTAACCAAACTGTTTACATGTCTAGGTCCATCTGAGTTATATCTCATGGGCTGAAATAATTTGCAATGCAATCTATGTCACTGTTTAGGATATTTGAAAAATTATAGTTATTTAAGATGATAATTAGGACTGGAAATATGCAAACGTGATCAGTCTCCAAAAGGAGGAAAAGTACATTGCAGACAAAAATTACAGAAAAGAATTTTGAGTGTCTACCATTGACCACACTCTCAGTCTTCTGAGGACCAACAAGTCCATATCTCAGGGGATGCTGGAGCAGAGGTTGATTGGCTCATGAGGTTGTTTTGGACTCAGCTCCCAAACTGAACGCTCCTTTCGGTCTGTCTACTCTGTAGCTGACCAATTGATTCATTTCCCCTGTGCCCACTATTTTGCTTCTGTCATTTTCTAGATATGGATGCTCTATTCTCCTACAATTTCAACCTCCTTCAAACCACTGCTACATTTTGCAGTCCAGGCTATTCCTGTCTTTACCATTCATGCATTTCACCCTGAATGATCACTGCTTAGCCCCAGGACTCTTCTTATATGATTTGTTCCCCATTAGTAGACCAAGACTTGAAGCCCATTGTACCCTGAGCCTAGCCCTCAGTCTAGGCCGCAGCTTCCAGTTGGTCCTATGTCAGAAAGTAAACACATCGACAGTCAGCACAAGTGTGCTCAGGTACTCATACCAAATTTCCTTCCTCCCTCTGCCCTGCCTCCTTCTTTTGGACTGCTATGGCATTATAAGGTGGTAGATCAAAGAACTGTGATCAAAATCAATGTGCAAATTCACCCACAATATCTTGTAGAATGAAATAGTAAAATGCTCTTCAACAATTGTTTCCTTTATGGGCTTTCACATGCTGTCCAGTATTAATAACTGGACCCCTAAATATGTTGCTGCCCATGTTTATATCAATAACTTAAACAGGAACATAAAAACAACATTTATAAAGTATGCAAATGATACGAATTACAGGACATGACAAAGTAAAGATTGGGGCAAAGTAATAAAATAACATTTAGTGAAGATAAATGTTAATGTTATTTGGTACCAAAAATATGTCTAAACTCATCAACATGAAAAAATAATTTAGCCCAGGCCCCATCAGACAAGTTAATGCCCTTAACAGTATCTTCAGTCAGTAATTTTTCTACTTTTTAAACCATTGCTGATAGGTATTGCCCAAAATAGCCTATGCCACTTTTGAAAAAATCTAATGGTAAGACAATTCTTCCTACTATGGGGTTAAATTTCACCTTGTTTTAACATATATTAGTTTAACTTCTACCTTTCGATAGCAGCTATTCAGACATTTGAAGAAAGCTCTCAAAAGAAATAGGTATCACATCATTTTTTCCTTATGCTTCTTCCCAGTTCCTCCTAAGACATCTCCTTAAATCTCCTAACTATTCTTGTCCTTCACCCCAGAAATACTACAGTATATCAAAATGTTTCAAAGTGCAGGATACAGAAATCAACACATCAAGAGGACATGATTGCCAGTTGACCCACGAACTGGACCTGGACAATGGGAGTCTCCTTCCCCCTCCCCTGTCCTTGGAATGTGTGCTCTGACCACTGTTCCTATAGTCAGAGCTGTTTCAAGGGTGCAGCCTTGACAGAGTAAGGTGTTGTTGAGACCATCTGGACTGTGACTGTGACTGAACCTAGTTAAGGCCTCTCTATTAACTTCTAAAATTCTGACAGGTTGATGCAGAGATCTACTCATCTTGTGGCCGCTCAAGACAAGCCTTGTACATAGTTCCCTTTCTTATTGAAGCTGCCACCTACCAATCTGGAGTGGTCTGCCTCTTTCTTGGGTCTCTCTTGCTGTCTGTGTATGCGGACCAGTTTCAGATTTCACTGGAAAGCTCTTAAGGTTGCGAACCAACACACATATTTCAGGTGGGAGCTTATAAGCACATAATAGAATAGTTATTTTATCTCCTTTTTTCTGAATACTTTATCTATTAATAAATACAATCTTATGATACATAAAGGCAGGGTAGGAAAGACCTAGTTGGGATATATATATATATATATATATATATATATATACACACACATACGTACACACACACACACATATATATACATATATATGTGCATATATATGTATATATGTATATGTATGTATGTGTGTGTGTGTATATATATATATATATATGAGAAAATGTCTGAAGTTCTTAACTGACTTCAAGCTTACTATGAGCCAGTTCTGTGATACAGCTGATCAACCATTTAAGCAAATTCAATGGCATTAGTAGAGGTATGATATCTAGACTTTAGAAATTAATATCCTTGTTACATACTGCATTGATTATACGATACCTGGAATATTGTTTCCATTCTTAGAAAATATTTACTCTTGGGATCTTGACAAACCAGCGTGCATTCAGAAAACAGTAGTCAGGAAGATAAGGGCAGTCTCCTAACCAGGTGACACGAAGAACTGCTGGTGTAACATGGCATCTCAGGTCAGGAAGGAACTCACCAGGGATGGCTGCCATCAAAACTCTGAAGCGCGACACCTGGAAGAGAGTCGTTTATTGTGGTCATTCCATAAAGCAGACTAGACAAATGGGTGAAAGGTACAGAGAGGCAGGATTTAGAATAGGTACTTTGACATGTGGTAAATTCGCAGTCACTGCAAGTATTCAGGTAGAGGTGGATTTCTATTTAGCAAGAATAATGTGTTATGGATTCAGACATTAGATGACAGTTTGAGTAAATCTATAATTTCCCTTCAAAAGCTAAGCTTCTAGAATTTCTAATACCAAAGTTTCCCATCAGTTCAAGAAAAAAAAAACAGGTATATTGGCAGTGAGGTGACATAGAGGCAGAAAACGAAAGCTATATACGCATCATGCAATGCTCCTTTGAGACAGAGAAAAAGAGCTTGTCTGTAGCATTAGCCCGTCCTTTCCCCTGGTCCACTATGATGCTAACCTCTGGCAGGTCATTTCCTACCAACCTCTTCTGAGACTTCGGACCACTCTGCCCCATACCTCCTGGTGTCAGATGCTCTTCAACAGCGAGAAGCAACAGGGAGGAGGGATTTAATTCCCTCCATTAATTAACTTACATTCTAACCTCTGGAGGCCCTTTTGATAGTGTTTTTTCTATATTAAGTTATAATTTTTGATGAAATATTAGAGGTCATTTAAATCACTAAGAAAATTATGTATGTTAATATACATCCATGCATGCATTTAATCAAGCATATACAAACATTTATTTCAAGTGTCATTCTCAAGTCATTTCTCAAACCAGGCAAAAGGTAAGATTTTTCACTTCTCTTCTTATTTAGTAAGTTAGAAATTGAATTAGTAAAAATGGAAGTTAGGTATGAAATAATAAAAATGTAAGATTCTAAGCAGATGATAAATTGGGTAGGCCAGTGAAGAATAAAAGTTCTGAGAAACACTCACGTACCTAACAGTCAATATGATTTATAATAATTTAAAAATATTAGGTGTTAAAGAAGTATTACAATTAGTATTTGATGTTCCTGTCCTTTTTTAAAAAATGGCTTGCCTGGTAGTAAACAAGTATTATAGGTGTTGCTTTCTTCTTTACAGAAAAAGCAAAAAACTGTTATACCAAGTAGTTGGTAGATTTAATATTAGATAATGATTTAAGAGTTTCCATAAAGTGAGAAAGGCTGAAGTCATTACCATTTTAACCGTGTCTTGGTATGTATTAATAAGGAGACGATAAAGATATAAACCCCTTAAGCAATCCATATAGAGAGAAGTGCTTATGGGTACAGGTCTTTGGTACTTGACCATCAGTTTCCCAAAAGTAGTGTTGGTGAGAAATACTAGAGAGATAAAGTGTATGAACAGAGAGCTCAGGTATGATTTTCACGCTGTGGCAGCTCTGCTTCTCTTATTTAAGCCAACAACAAAGAAAAATGGCATTGCTCTGCTACATGCACCTCAAGTAACAGGTGCTCTCTAGATGAACAGTAATGATGCCTGAAGAATTAAATAAGGACAACACTGTGGGATGGCAAATAAGAAATAGAATGTAATGGGACAGTCATGATCGGCTATTATAAAACCTATGTGCCAATATTTTGCTTATAAGATTATGCATCGATAGTTCACTCTCAGTTGAATTAGTAAATTTGAAGAAATTGTATTGGAATGCTAACTCACCAAACTAGTTTTGTGCAGTGGCATAGATTGCATGTTTTTGGTATATTTGATAAAAAACAGTGGAGCTAACTGATCAGGAGATTCCACCGAGCAGAAATATTTCCGGAACAAACACGGCAAAGAGAAATCAGTATGTCTGTCTGATTAAGGACCTGTAACAAATTTGAAAATTGCGATGCATCAAAGTGAAACTCATCATTTCGGTGACAGGTATGGCTGTGCATGCACTAGTTAAACAAATTATTGGGGATTTGTTATGCACCGGCTGCTTTTGTTAGTTCAGAATAGAGTCATCCTGGATACCTATGGCAAAAACTGAGAAATTTTTTTTCTAATACTAGTGGTAGATAATTTTAAATATTTATAAGTGAACATTTATTACTATGAATAATAAGAAAACAGGAAAGATAACAGAACATCTACTAATATTCTGCTCAAAATTAGTAACGTAGAAGCCTGCAGCCTTATTTGCTACACAGTGTGACCAACAAGATAAGGTTTGGAGCTAAATTATGTTGTAAGTACACTACATAACAGTATAGAATGTCCAGGACATCATTGTCCTCTACTGTACTTTCCACTTTACCTCTGTTTTTTTTTTTTTTTTTTTTTTTTTTTTTTTTTTTTTTTTTTTTTCCGGTACACGGGCCTCTCACTGCTGTGGCCTCTCCCATTGCGGAGCACAGGCTCCGGACGCGCAGGCTCAGCGGCCATGGCTCACGGGCCCAGCCGCTCCGTGGCATGTGGGATCTTCCCGGACCGGGGCACGAACCCACGTGCCCCGCATCAGCAGGCAGACTCTCAACCACTGCGCCACCAGGGAAGCCCCCTGTGTTTTTTCTCCTTGTCTTCCCCAAGTCCTGAATGCTTCTGATGTGTGGCAGCATCTATTCGTAATGTATTTCAAAGCCAGAAGCACATATCTGCTCGCTAAAGCACGTTAGTGTCCCCAGAGTCCTATATTACCTTTCAGTTCCCTTCTGAAATCATTACCAAATATTCCTTCTACCTCTTGACTCTTCAGCTCCAATTTCGCTTCTGCTAATTTCATCCCAGGACAAAGACAGACCATGATCTAGTGGTTAGACCACGAGGTGTGGCAGGAGCTCATTTGGAGTCTCTGGTTCCCATAAAGGGACTGATTTGCCGCATGGCCCTGGGCAAGTTACTTAGCCTCCATTGCCCCTCATGAACCTGAGTCTTAATAACACCTACCTCACCAGGGGTTGTGAGAATTCATTAATAAGCTATCATTATCAGTCTTCATTATGCACCTCTATGCAATCCCAAACAATCCCTCTTGTTCTAATTGAGCAGTATAGTGTGTCTGTTTTCCTGTGGTTTTATTTTTTTGTGTGTGGGGAGGGACCATTGTGTGCTCTCTTCTACTGCTCAAGACAGCTATTAGAACCAGACCATTTTATCTGGGTAATTCAGCTTTGTGGAATTTTTTAAGTCATACAGCAACCTAGATGTTTACACTGAGAAATTAAAATGATAATTATTAGGCTGGGTTCCCATCCATTGCAAAGTGATGGGCTCATTTTTCTCTCTTCCAAACTGCCAGCTAGCTGGCCTCTTTGCTTCTCAAAGCAGCAAAGTTTTACAGAACCGAGGAACATTACCCAAGCCACAGTGCAATAACTCTAATAAACTGCACCTGTGGATGACTCGCTGGTTTATTTATATACTGTATCACAGGTCATTAACAGAAAATAACCCACTGAGATACAACATTCTTGTTTACAGTGAGGTTCTGGTGGTGACAGCAGGAATATAAAACACAAAATCAACAGGGAACACTGAACTAATAAAAAGGCAAGGGTCTATAAAGCATAGAAAAAAAACAAAGCCAACTGTGCAGGCAAAAATAAAATAAAATAAACTTCCATCATAAAACAATCAAAAGCTATGGTATATTTATAGAGACCGGGGAACCCAAAGACCTACTGAGTGGGAATATTTATGGGTGTCAGATTGAAAGTCGGGAAATCTGTGTGCTGTTGGGAAGGAAAGCTTGATCGGTTAGATATATCCTTAGAAAAACAGATTTGTTTCCCCTTCTTTCAGTTGTCCTTATCAAACTTTCCAGCCAATAGGCTTTCGGCTATCTTAGTTATTAGGTTCTGGACAATTTTTAAAGACTTTATTGAATTTGTTACAATATTGCTTCTGTTTTAGTTTTTGATTTTAAGAAGAACCTAATATTAGGTTATTAGCTTATTAATGAAGAACCTAATAACTTTCAAAAAGTTAATGTATGTTGAGTTTAGAAAACGCTTGCCAAGAAATTTTTATGCTAAAAAGTAAAATTTTGACCACACTTTCACTATCATGCCACTTCTCAACCTTGATTGCTAAGAATGATGGAGCCTTTCTTTACAAGGGGTTGATCACTGGTAGGTAGTAGCACTTTAAATTTTATTGAGACCATTTGCCTTGATAAAACTTCCCTACTCCTGAATCAAAGTATTTGAAATTTTATACTTTAATTTTATATTTAATATTACATCCCTCTACCACTCATCTCTTAAATGCTAATACTTTTAAGATGAATGATGCAAAATTTACAACAAATGTTATTATGAAAAACATTTAGGTGATTCTGGAAGAAAAGAAAAATAAGGGAAGGGAAGGAGGGAGGAAAGAAGGAAGGGAGGGAGGAAAAAAGGGGAAAAGGCAAAAAGAGGGAGAGAGAGAAGGAGGAAGGGAGGGAGGCAGGCATCTGAGTTGGACTCTGAAAAGCACCTCTCAGTCATTCCTGAGACTAGTTTTGACCATAGCACTTTCCATGCGGATACAGTGAGAGTAATGCAAACAGCACCTGATTTTAATCAAATTATCTAGAGAGTTGCCACACAACAATTCTTAATCATCCTGTAACACAGCTGAAGTTAGTCTTATTGCTTCCAGGTTCCTATGTTTTTGCCTCTTCAACAAAAGCATCTAGGTTTGTAACAAATATTATTTTTTACTGTGTGCAAAACAAATGAAAAGAATAAGATGAAATCCATCTCCTAGGAGCTTGTCATTTATTCAGAAGCTAAACTCCATGAAGGCAGTGACTGTTTTGCTCACCACTGTATCCCCAGCACTTAGAATAACTCCAAGCATGTGGTAAATGGTCAAAACATGTGTATATGTCTTAAATGAAGGAATGAGTGAGTGAATGAATGAATGAATGAAGTAGAGATGAGAAACAACATTAGGGCTATAGAAATCTAAGGACAGGAAGAATGTTTGTATATAAAGAATCCAGTTCAATGTCTGTCAAATATAATTGTTCAATTAAATAGTAGCTGTTCATTTTTTAAAATGGAAACTAATATTATTGGAAAATTATTTGTGTTGGAAGTAGCAAACTTCCTGAGTCAACAAGCGAAGGTTGCTTTAAGGACTTCCCTGGCGGTCCAGTGGTTGACTTCACCTTCCAATGCAGGGGGTGCGGGTTCGATCCCCAGTCGGGGAGCTAAGATCCCACATGCCTCGCAGCCAAAAAATCAAAAACTAAAACAGAAGCAATATTGTAACAAATTCAATAAA
Organism: Neophocaena asiaeorientalis asiaeorientalis; assembly: GCF_003031525.2. NCBI lineage: Eukaryota > Metazoa > Chordata > Mammalia > Artiodactyla > Phocoenidae > Neophocaena > Neophocaena asiaeorientalis. The sequence continues at coordinate 1,475,056 of NW_020175532.1, read as the reverse complement.
GTCTTTAAAAATGGTCCACATCAGAAAATCTAAAAAAATTAAAAAAAAGAGAGAGAGAGAAGGTTGGTTTAGGATGAATAAAGATTACCAAGGGAAAGCAATCTAAGTAGAGAAAAATATGGGGAACCAAGAGGTCAAAAATGCATTGTACGTACTCTACGCAGGTAAGTGTTGCTATCATCTCTAAAATGATCACCGGTCAGGGCTTCCCTCGTGGCGCAGTGGTTGAGAGTCCGCCTGCTGATGCTGGGGACTATGGGTTCGTTCCCCGGTCCGAGAAGGTCCCACATGCCGTGGAGCGGCTGCTCCCGTGAGCTATGGCCGCTGAGCCTGCGCGTCCGGAGCCTGTTGCTCCGCAACGGGAGAGGCCACAACAGTGAGAGGCCCGCGTACCGCAAAAAAACAAAAACAAAAACGGTAAAATGATCACTGGTCAGCCCATCTGCAATACTGGAAGTTTTTATGAAATGCCATTTTTAAGATGATATGGAATCTTTAGCTAATAAAAGCCACAGATACTGAAAATAGGCCAATCCTTATAGATTCATTAATTATTTACATGCGCCTTTGGAAACTATTTAAGCAAGAGTGGCCCCAGCTTTGAAAGATTAGAAGGAGTAGTTTGTGCTGACTTGCAGCAGTCTTTTCTTCACAGTTTTGAGAGTAATCAACCAAGATGGTGCCAATTTATTAAAAAAGAGAGCCAGAAAACCAACTTTAGTGCACCAGGGTACAGGCTCTGCGAAGTGGTTCTCCGGTAGGAATCCCAGTGATTATCACAGGAAATGGAAAATTGCAAGCATGCGATATATTGTAATAAATCAAGGAGCGGCCTGCTTTCCTTTACACAGGCAGAAATTGAAGCCTAGAGAACTTACGCGACTAGCTTAGAGGCACAGAGCTTGTTAGTGGCAATATTAGGCCAACACTTCTGATTCTTGGCTCAGTGTTTCATCTGTTTCCCTTTGTTTATTTTAGCTTCTAGTGATTCCATTAAGGGAACTGGACCCACTATAGGCTGCTCTCTAGACATTTTCCTGATTTGAGTCTTTAGCCATGAGACATACATCTCTATTCTTGTTTCTAGTGAGAGATGAACTGGCATCCGTGTGCTCGTTTCTGAGGAGGAAATCATTTTGAGTTGAAACACAGCCAGACTGAGGAAGTCCTGCTGAGTCTGAAGGAAGTTCACTCATCCTTCGCAAATGTTCTGGAAGGAAGAAAAAATAATTCTTGTCTTTGCAGTTTTAGCTAGCAAATATCGGGCAACAATCCATTGGATTATTTCCTATGCACCTGTATGTAAATAATCCGAATGGAACTGATTAACATTTAAATTCTAAGTTACTGAAGTATCCAAGGGGAAATTGATTAGATTGACTTGATTTGGTGCCAATATGGGAAATGCCTTAATGTTTTAAACAAATTAAGGCAGCAATCTGTAATGATTTTGAAACATCATACTTTTAAAAATCCTCATTTTGAAAGCTATAAGAAAGTAACAGTCTCAGTTTGTTTTCCTTCTCCTTAGTATCAAATAAATTTTATGTTTATTTTCACAGACATGGAGATACTAGATGGGTCACTATCGTGTTCCTCTAGTGGATTATCTCTAACCCAAATGGCTTTTTTTTGTTGTTTGCAGAAACCAAATGCCTTTGGGGGCTTAATGTGCTTGGAAAATATGTAAATGATGGCTTTCCCCTGTCAATCTGGGAGTTACAATTCAGTAAGCCCTTCATCCACATCATCTGTAGCGTAATAGCATTTTAATTTAGAATGAACCTTTTTGCTTAGCTCATATGTATCTTGCACATTTTAAGAGAAACTATTTACAGAGAAGTACAAAAGTCCCTAGAGACGCAACATCTCATTTTCAATTCTGTTGGCAGGAATACTAATTACATTATCACATATTCAGCAGCATTCAGCAAAATTATTTATTCATTCATCCTTAAGACCCAAGGTGCCCACCAGGTCAGTTTCAATAAGCAGTACCTTGAGAAGCTCTGCTGATGATACACACAGATAATTAGGTGTAGAGTTGTGAGAAAAATCTCACCCCCAAAAGCTCAGCCTTGGAGATTTGCCTGCTTCTTATTTCTTTGAGTGAAAGAGAAAATCCAGTTGTTGCTAGAAATGAGGAAACATTTATCACCCACTCTCTCATCTCCACAGGTCTGGTTTCGTAATTGAAGTTTGATTTTAGTTCTTAGAATAGCAAGTGAAGTTGCTGACAGTTAATGTGGAAGTCAGGGTGAATGGTCTTCTAAGAAGATTGTCTTCAGTATGGTAAAAATACTCAGAATTTGGAACAATTTTGCTCCTCAGATGATTTTGAAAGTAAATATTTGTTTGTTTAATTCCACGAACCTTTGAAATCTTTAATAATCATTGTTTAACAACAATGGCTTATACTGTAGACCATCTTTTAGTAATCTTGCTCCACTGAGATGTAAAAGGAACTAGAGGAATGTAAATATGCATATTTTATTATATATGTCAGATATTTCCTAGTAGTAACAACTCAAAGGTCTAGAAAATTTGAATACCTGACAATGACTAGAGCTTGGAAGAAGATAGGCCTGTAACATACAAACAATGTGATCCCAGAAGTTGCCCAATTTCGGAAACTAATGATAGTTTTGTTATTAAGCCAGATTTGCAGCAATGAAAACTGCTTTCTTGTCTACCTCACTCAAAAGGTGCAGAAAAAGTAAGGTTATCGTAAGACCACAGAGTAAATTCCTGGTGGGATCTTTAGAGTTTGTTTTTGAATCAGGTGTGGATTTTCTACCTTTTTGTCTCAGGGATTTGTAAGTGACCTTGGACTGCAACATCTGGGCTAGATCCCATCCCATCCTGTGTCCAAGTATACCTTCCCTTTAATATAGGAAAATTCTATTTTCCCTCCCTACCGTAAAGCTTAACAGAAATTCAGATGTAGGAGAGGAGTTTCATTCTCAAGGCATTGCTACATATTCAATGTCAAAAAGCAACTGGAAGCCCAGTTCGAAATCTGAGTTTTTGCATATCTTTAATGTCACTTTTCCCTAGAAATAGAAGGTAAAAATGGGTAGGCTGAACAAGGCTACTGGGAAATATTTCTGAAACCTAAATGCTACAGAAAATTGTAACATTACGAATCTATTCCTTAGAGATTTAAGATTCATAATAAAGATTTCAGAAGGCCAAAGATTTCTTGTAGCAGGAGACAACAATGGAAAAAAATGTTCATTTTCTGAGTTCATTTTCTTAATGATTATTTTTTAAGCAAAAGCACGTTTATTTAGAGAGATACACACTCCACAGACAGTGTGGGCCATCTCAGAAGGCAAGAGTGGCCCTAGAGCATGGGGTCACCCTGGAAAGTGAGAGCAGCCAATGATTATTTTTTTATTAGAGAATATGATGATTTGGGGGCCAAATTTTCAGCTTACTTATTAATATTGTAAGTAATAAGGCCAAGGATAATTTGACTTGGGTGAAGGATATATTCTATGTATCCTTATATGCACCTTCTTTTGGTGCATTCCTCTTTTTTGAATGTGACAACAGCTCACACATGCTGCTTATAAGATGAGTAAGCTGTACTCTCTCAAGCTGCTGAAGACAGGGGGATATTTATGTAATTATACAGCTCAGATTCCATCAGGAAATTTCCCTTCTGGTCAATAGGATGGAATATAACCTCTTCCCAATCCTGCAGTGAGGCTGAAAACATAGCAATGAGAACTGAAAGAACATAAAAGCCGTGTTGGAGAGAGAAAAGTGCAGGGCCAAGCAAGCAGGCATGCCATTCCTGTTATAGTAGGGATTGACTAGATTTTAGAGTTCATTCAGAAGAAGCAAAACTTATCTTTAGCACAACAATCAATAAATTCTCGATATATAAAGTGAACTTCCAGTGACTACAAATGGATGTTAAAAATGTGCAAATAGCAATAATGGTTCTAGTAGGCAAAATTGTTGCCCAAGCACAAGTTGTGCAGGGTAAGGAACAGTGCGGAGATGGGCAAAAGATGAGCAGAACTTAGATATTGCAAAAACAGGAGGCATCCAGACTGAACTCACACTGAGATCATCCTCTTGGACAAAACTTCCTAAGGGTTTTCTCTAATTCTTTACTGTGGAATGATATAAAAATAAATATACCTTTTTCTTTTTTTTCTTTTTTATAAATTTATTTATTTATTTTTGGCTGCATTGGGTCTTTGCTGTGCACAGGCTTTCTCTAGTTGTGGCGAGTGGGGGCTACTCTTCGTTGCAGTGCGTGGGCTTCTCATCGCGGTGGCCTCTCTTGTTGCAGAGCACCGGCTCTAGGCGTGCGGGCTTCAGTAGCTGTGGCCTGCCGGCTCTAGAGCGCAGGCTCAGTAGTTGTGGCCCATGGGCTTAGTTGCTCCACGGCATGTGGGATCTTCCCGGACCAGGGCTTGAACCCGTGTCCCCTGCCTTGGCAGGCAGATTCCCAACTACTGCTCCACCAGGGAAGCCCCAATATACCTTTTTCTAATCTGTTGTATGTGATTATGCTTGAGTTAACAATGAAATATTTATGGTGCTCGTTCTGTGGTATGGATTAAGCCATTCCAATGAATCATTTCCCTGTTGGCTTGAAATCCTACAGCTATCTGGACTGACAGGGAGCCCTAACTATTGTGGTGAAGGTCCTGATGGCAGAATTTTCAAACAAGGAAACAGTTCGCCTTCCAGAGGGCCCTATATTGCATGTTTGTACTTTATGATACCAGCCAAAGAGACTCACAGGAACTACATGAGATTGACTCTGGCTCATAACTCTCCTTACAGGAATCACGAGTTTTTCAGCAATAATTCTTTTGAGTATATGCTTATCTTTTGAGTTACTTAATTACTTTTCGACATATTTTTTGCATATCTTTAATGTCACTTTTCCCTAGAAATAGAAGGTAAAAATGGGTAGGCTGAACAAGGCTACTGGGAAATATTTCTGAAACCTAAATGCTACAGAAAATTGTAACATTACGAATCTATTCCTTAGAGATTTAAGATTCATAATAAAGATTTCAGAAGGCCAAAGATTTCTTGTAGCAGGAGACAACAATGGAAAAAAATGTTCATTTTCTGAGTTCATTTTCTTAATGATTATTTTTTAAGCAAAAGCACGTTTATTTAGAGAGATACACACTCCACAGACAGTGTGGGCCATCTCAGAAGGCAAGAGTGGCCCTAGAGCATGGGGTCACCCTGGAAAGTGAGAGCAGCCAATGATTATTTTTTTATTAGAGAATATGATGATTTGGGGGCCAAATTTTCAGCTTACTTATTAATATTGTAAGTAATAAGGCCAAGGATAATTTGACTTGGGTGAAGGATATATTCTATGTATCCTTATATGCACCTTCTTTTGGTGCATTCCTCTTTTTTGAATGTGACAACAGCTCACACATGCTGCTTATAAGATGAGTAAGCTGTACTCTCTCAAGCTGCTGAAGACAGGGGGATATTTATGTAATTATACAGCTCAGATTCCATCAGGAAATTTCCCTTCTGGTCAATAGGATGGAATATAACCTCTTCCCAATCCTGCAGTGAGGCTGAAAACATAGCAATGAGAACTGAAAGAACATAAAAGCCGTGTTGGAGAGAGAAAAGTGCAGGGCCAAGCAAGCAGGCATGCCATTCCTGTTATAGTAGGGATTGACTAGATTTTAGAGTTCATTCAGAAGAAGCAAAACTTATCTTTAGCACAACAATCAATAAATTCTCGATATATAAAGTGAACTTCCAGTGACTACAAATGGATGTTAAAAATGTGCAAATAGCAATAATGGTTCTAGTAGGCAAAATTGTTGCCCAAGCACAAGTTGTGCAGGGTAAGGAACAGTGCGGAGATGGGCAAAAGATGAGCAGAACTTAGATATTGCAAAAACAGGAGGCATCCAGACTGAACTCACACTGAGATCATCCTCTTGGACAAAACTTCCTAAGGGTTTTCTCTAATTCTTTACTGTGGAATGATATAAAAATAAATATACCTTTTTCTTTTTTTTCTTTTTTATAAATTTATTTATTTATTTTTGGCTGCATTGGGTCTTTGCTGTGCACAGGCTTTCTCTAGTTGTGGCGAGTGGGGGCTACTCTTCGTTGCAGTGCGTGGGCTTCTCATCGCGGTGGCCTCTCTTGTTGCAGAGCACCGGCTCTAGGCGTGCGGGCTTCAGTAGCTGTGGCCTGCCGGCTCTAGAGCGCAGGCTCAGTAGTTGTGGCCCATGGGCTTAGTTGCTCCACGGCATGTGGGATCTTCCCGGACCAGGGCTTGAACCCGTGTCCCCTGCCTTGGCAGGCAGATTCCCAACTACTGCTCCACCAGGGAAGCCCCAATATACCTTTTTCTAATCTGTTGTATGTGATTATGCTTGAGTTAACAATGAAATATTTATGGTGCTCGTTCTGTGGTATGGATTAAGCCATTCCAATGAATCATTTCCCTGTTGGCTTGAAATCCTACAGCTATCTGGACTGACAGGGAGCCCTAACTATTGTGGTGAAGGTCCTGATGGCAGAATTTTCAAACAAGGAAACAGTTCGCCTTCCAGAGGGCCCTATATTGCATGTTTGTACTTTATGATACCAGCCAAAGAGACTCACAGGAACTACATGAGATTGACTCTGGCTCATAACTCTCCTTACAGGAATCACGAGTTTTTCAGCAATAATTCTTTTGAGTATATGCTTATCTTTTGAGTTACTTAATTACTTTTCGACATATTTTCTAAGTTCATTTGAGGCAGAACTATTAAGATACGATGTGCATGTTTATGTGTGTTAGTGTGTATGGTTTGAGAGAGAGACCCTATCAATATCAAAAAAAATGAGCTCTGTAGATATTAGTCCAGGAGAAGCTGAAGTAAGAAGATAGTACTCACATCTCAGATTTATTTTTTTACTATTTTGCTTTGGTTGTACGTAAATAGAAAGATGGGCTATATCTAGTGTGACCTATGAGTTATTTTTCAGTGCCATTGACTTGTGCTTGCTCTAAAAACCAGTTTCTGAACATCATAGTTAAGTATGTGGAGTAGAACATCATCAGAGCAGAGTAATAGCTTGGATGGAATTTGGGTTCCAAAATCAAAATTACCTTTGAAAATCTTTTCAATCACCCACAAAGTGTTAGTATTATACCCTCTCTTAGTAAGTCCAACACAACCGATTTTTTTTTATTTTAACAATAGATCTCTATTTCCTTGGCTGGGCATCATATGAAATAATTTACATGCACTTTTAAGGACCATGTTGAATAGGAATGTGCATCTTTAATCATAAGAAGCATGCTTATAAAAGTGAGATGCTTGCATTAGGAGAGGGCTATGGGAACTATATTCTCATGGTACGCTCACATGAAGGCATTTCTGCCTCAAGAAGAAAGTCAGGTGAAATATAGGTAATTATAAAATTGATTGTACTTTGTGTGTGTGTGTGTGTGTGTGTGTGTGTGTGTGTGTGTGCTGTCGTCTTTAGCTGGATGTATAGAGTAAGTATACGGTATAAATGCAACCTCACCATAAAGGATTCAGTTTTGTCACTTCAGTGGTCAGACTCTTGCATAGATTGTTTTCCAATCCAGTATTTGTTTCTGAACCACATAGACATTGCCTAATGTTTATTCATACTTACAAGCCCAAGAATATTCTTTAACCTTCTTCTTATGGTAGCTCCCACTGTTCCACCTGCTGAGACTCAGACAAATACCAGTGTGTCTTAGGGATGCTTTTGTTGCTGCTGCAGTTAGATGCTTCCTCAGGGACCCTAGGAATAGCAACAACCCAGGAAACTCCATCAACGTTATAGCTACCTACCTGAGCTTTGGTTAATCTTCTAGAACTTGGAGCTGAGGTAGAGGGAGTGGGTGGTAATATACCTGAAAGTTTAATTTGGAAGAGATCAGAACATTCTTTATCTGTCTTACCAATAAAGCTCCACATTGCTGCACCCTTTCAAAGATCCCCAGTCCTGGGCTTCCCTGGTGGCGCAGTGGTTGAGAGTCCGCCTGCCGATGCAGGGGACACGGGTTCGTGCCCCGGTCCGGGAGGATCCCACATGCCGCGGAGCGGCTGGGCCCGTGAGCCATGGCCGCTGAGCCTGCGCATCCGGAGCCCGTGCTCCACAACGGGAGAGGCCACAACAGTGACAGGCCCGCGTACCGCAAAAAAAAAAGATCCCCAGTCCTGTTCAAGATAAGATCATGACACAGCACCTTCTTCTTCATGGAACACTTTCTTACTGTTTCAGAGGTTCAAACTTAAAAAAAAAAAAATGTCGCCAGGCTTGAATCACTTGAGTTGTCTAAAAACAATTACAGGAGGTTTTATCTAAGAAAAAATTTTAAAGTGTCCATTAAATCTTATCCTTAGTGGCCTTGATGGTAATGTAGTCTAAACTAGAGCTTCTAAATAGGAAAGGGTTCATTTTCTAAACAGGCCCTTGTGAGGAAATTGTCCTTTCATAACTGATGACTGATAGAATTCAGTGAACTCGAGCTTAATATGAGCATTCTGGCCTCTTTGTGGTGTAATCTGATAGTGTACTGCAGGGCTTCTGACAGTTATGGTAAAAGGTGCCACTCATTTATATTAAAAGATAAAAATGGTAATTTTTTTATTTTTACTTTTTCTGGGTGATTGCAAATCTAACAACCACATTTACATTTGACTTGAACAATGGTTATATAAAGAATAGTCTGTAAGACTCAATAACCTTTCGAAGTTAATAGACATTAAATGATGTGCAAATAAAGAACAAAGACTGTGTATACATTCTAGAAGGAATGGTCAGGAAGTAAATTCAAAAAGGACAAGTTAATCTTTAGGAAGTATTATTCCCCTAGTACAAAAAGAAGGAAGGGGCTTCCCTGGTGGCGCAGTGGTTGAGAGTCCGCCTGCCGATTCAGGGGACATGGTCAACCCAGGAAACTCCATCAACGTTATAGCTACCTACCTGAGCTTTGGTTAATCTTCTAGAACTTGGAGCTGAGGTAGAGGGAGTGGGTGGTAATATACCTGAAAGTTTAATTTGGAAGAGATCAGAACATTCTTTATCTGTCTTACCAATAAAGCTCCACATTGCTGCACCCTTTCAAAGATCCCCAGTCCTGGGCTTCCCTGGTGGCGCAGTGGTTGAGAGTCCGCCTGCCGATGCAGGGGACACGGGTTCGTGCCCCGGTCCGGGAGGATCCCACATGCCGCGGAGCGGCTGGGCCCGTGAGCCATGGCCGCTGAGCCTGCGCATCCGGAGCCCGTGCTCCACAACGGGAGAGGCCACAACAGTGACAGGCCCGCGTACCGCAAAAAAAAAAGATCCCCAGTCCTGTTCAAGATAAGATCATGACACAGCACCTTCTTCTTCATGGAACACTTTCTTACTGTTTCAGAGGTTCAAACTTAAAAAAAAAAAAATGTCGCCAGGCTTGAATCACTTGAGTTGTCTAAAAACAATTACAGGAGGTTTTATCTAAGAAAAAATTTTAAAGTGTCCATTAAATCTTATCCTTAGTGGCCTTGATGGTAATGTAGTCTAAACTAGAGCTTCTAAATAGGAAAGGGTTCATTTTCTAAACAGGCCCTTGTGAGGAAATTGTCCTTTCATAACTGATGACTGATAGAATTCAGTGAACTCGAGCTTAATATGAGCATTCTGGCCTCTTTGTGGTGTAATCTGATAGTGTACTGCAGGGCTTCTGACAGTTATGGTAAAAGGTGCCACTCATTTATATTAAAAGATAAAAATGGTAATTTTTTTATTTTTACTTTTTCTGGGTGATTGCAAATCTAACAACCACATTTACATTTGACTTGAACAATGGTTATATAAAGAATAGTCTGTAAGACTCAATAACCTTTCGAAGTTAATAGACATTAAATGATGTGCAAATAAAGAACAAAGACTGTGTATACATTCTAGAAGGAATGGTCAGGAAGTAAATTCAAAAAGGACAAGTTAATCTTTAGGAAGTATTATTCCCCTAGTACAAAAAGAAGGAAGGGGCTTCCCTGGTGGCGCAGTGGTTGAGAGTCCGCCTGCCGATTCAGGGGACATGGGTTAGTGCCCCGGTCCGGGAAAATCCCACGTGCCGCGGAGCGGCTGGGCCCGTGAGCCATGGCCGCTGAGCCTGTGCGTCCGGAGCCTGTGCTCTGCAACGGGAGAGTTCACAACAGTGAGAGGCTGTGTAACACACACACACACACACACACACACACACACACACAAAAGAAGGAAGGGGAGGTAGAGGAGGAGGAGAAGAAAGTGGGGGAAGAAGAGGAAAATGACTTGATTAAACCAGTGTTTAAACTTGAGTTAAATTGCACTAAGATTTGTGTGAAAAAAATGTAGACATATTCATATTTTTTAATTTGGAAAAGAGCAGATTAATAAGGGAAATGCATTAATCTAAAGGAAACTTTTATTAGCAAGCACTCTTGGTTTTAATACAAGCAGTATACAACATAGTGAGCAAAGCATGGAGCTTGGAATCAGTGGAAGTGATTCCCACTTTGCCTGACATTAGACACTTTGCTTTGCTGCTGGGTCTTTGTTTCCTCACTTGTAAAATGTACCACCATCTTTCTCACAGTTTGATTATGCACAAAGTAGAAAGTATACATCAAAATATTCCACAAATTATTCTTTGTTTTTAGTGAATTGTATTTGATGCAATAGAAATGAGTTCTCCTTCCTGCCGTGCCACTCTGTGTGATCCGAGGCAACTTCTTACTTTGTTGGCAGGTGGAGAGGAGTGGGGGTGTGGGACAAGACAGTCCATTTGGTCTGTTCCAAATCAGAGTCCTGATTGTACAATACAGAATCTACAGGCCAGTAGCTGTTTCAACTAATTCTCCCAGTAACTGGTAAATTTCTGGAAAAAATATTTTCTGAAGAGGCTTTTGGTGGCCTGAAAGAGTTAATGCAGATTCCTCGACAGCCTAGTGACAGCTTGGGAATAGTGATATTTGGTTGACTATGACAAAGAATGTGATCTCCCCTTATTGTAGTACCAAAGTAGCATTGCCTAAGCTGTCAAGTCCCAAGCCCCAGAAGCCTATCACCAAATATTAATTTACCTGTTGTGTACATCTAATAACTGACAGTTCTGAATCCCATATCATTTTTGGTGGTCTTCTCACTGACATGTTCTTTGATTAAGAAAATAGTCAGCCAGAAAGCCAGCATATCCCTAATGTGGCCACCTCAGTTTAGCCTCCTTATTATGCTGGAATATTTTTCTCTAAATTAGATTTCCTGTCTTCATAGTGGCAGTTTACATGAATTTAATACATTATCAAATGTGCAGTCCCCTTGAGATTCTGTGATAGATTGTGGTATTTGAAACCCATATTTCCATGGGAAATAAAAGCCTAGGCCATGGCCAAATATTTTATCTGCTTAACATTATCTTGAGATAATGGCACTATTAATGCTTGTCACCCCTGTCTGCTTCCCAGGGCTTGTGTTGGTTCATTCCTTGCCTCTGAACAAGGTGCTGAAAGTTTTAGAGCTTTGAGCTCTATTAGCAATATCCAACCCAGATAGGTACCCTTTGTTCTATGTTGTCTGGAATATAATCATGCACGATGAGCCCCTCTATTATTTTCCCCTCACTTATACTAAATCTGATTACCAGTTATGCTACATGGAATGGGATCACTGTATATTACCACTTAGCTGTGATGGGCTGGTGATGCACTGTCAAGGATAGCAGCATAGCTGTGACCTCTTACTGTAGGATGGCTGGAGGGAAGGAAATAGTGTAAGGAAAGGTAGAATACAAAACTCAGCAAAATGAAGTCTAAAGCCCTAATATAATCAGATTACCAGCTAGGAAATATCAGAAACTCCCAGCTAAAGAGAAAAGGGGAATTTGAGGTAAGTTTTTCATTGGTTTATTCAGTTGCCTTGAAGTACATGGAAAGTAGAGCAAACAGAATCAATAACCATAGACATACATATACTTAGGTTGACTAGTCTGCTTTCTTCTCTATTCATTTTCACTAAATTCTAGTTATTTACCCAGGATTTGAGTTCCTACAGGTGGAAGGTTATTTCTGACTTGCCAGCTATGTCAGTCTTTTATCTTGTCTTACATTTCCCTGAGATAGAGCTTGTGTCTGGGCAAAGAGTACATTGCTCCCTAAGTAATTCAGAAAGTAACATCTCAGTACACATTTCTGCTTTGCCCTTCCATTTAAATTTCTGTGCCTTAATGGGCGTCATCTAACTTCTATCAGTAGGCTTTGCTCTACATAGTAACTGAAAACCAAAAAATGACTTTTCTGGTTTTAGTAATATTCCAGCCGCAGTCCAAACACTACCTGTACATGCACAGTAGCATTCAGGTGCAATGAGAGTGTTCTACTACTCAGATACAACAAAAGCATGAAAGAGCTGAAATCAAAGAGTCGTGAGGTTCACAAGCAATGATTTAGAGATTATTTTTATAATTTGCGTGTGAAAAGCAAAAGTTAACATCTAGTCATATGCCAAAATAAAAACTTAAAAATGTGGAATCTGGTTTTAATCAAAGGTCTTCAGGATTGGAAAAGAACCAGTGTAAGTATATCTTACAACTGCAATGAGTCAAAATAATTCCCCTCATGTGTTCTGGATAATCTCAAATGATTTAGACTAGAATCATACTTCAACCTTCTGGAAAAAATGCTCACAAATAATATCAACCATAATAGTTGTACAATTTGAATGAGTTTAAGGGAGTTATTAATACTTTATGGGAAGACGGCAACAAAGTCTATGCTGTCCTGTTCATGGTAAGAAGTTTTTTGCTTGGAATTGGAAGTAAGGAGGGAGGAAAATACAGTAGTAGTTACACCTTAGAGCAAGCTTTAGCACTCATGGTATTTATTGGAAGTATTTTTGAAAGAATTTTTATTTTGCTCCATGAGTAATGGAGAAGAACATATCATGCTCTCCTGATAATCATCTAACTTGAGACGTGACACAAGTTGCAGGTCAGTTCTTGGGAAGCAGAGATGCACATGGCAAAAGTTTATTGAGAGGAACTCCTGAAATAAACATAGGAGGTAGCATAGTGAAGAAAGCAGGATTGGGTAGAAAGCAAGGTTAAACCGTAATGTAGCCCCAGCTTTAGTTAACCCTGCTGAGCACTCTGGAGTTGGGATGCCAGTCAGAGTAGTCCCAACATGGACCAGTCACTGGATGTGTAACTGCCCCTGGAAAGGGTGCATCCTCTCAGGTAAGGCTGCTCTCTTCAGCTGAGGGAAAGTTCTAGAGAGGGGCACAGTTAATGCTGTTAACCACCAACAGCCCCAGCTCCTGGGAGAATAAGTGCCTCACTCCTGGAGGGGGCATCTGGCTAGTGCACCACAGCATATACTACAGTAACTGTGTGTAGTAAGGAAGTAGTATGGTAGATTTGGGAATATGTGGGCTTTGAATTCAGAGAGATCTAGATTCAAAGATTATATCAGACAGTGGAAAATTATTGTAATCCTGGCCAAATTATTTAACTTCTAGAAGTCTCTGCTTCCTCACCTGAAAACTGAGAAATAAGAATATCTCCTTCACTCTGCTTTCATTAAGATTAAATTATACAATATACATAGTGTGCTAGCACTATGCCTGCAACATATTAGATGTACAATAAGTATTTGTTCTATGCTTCTCTCCACTCCTTAGAAACAAAAGGAATATTTGTCAATTAAAAAGTATTTATTTAGAGATAGCCTCATCTACCAGAGGACAGATAGCAGAAGCAAGAAGAATTACAATCCTGCAGCCTGTGGACCAAAAACCACATTCACAGAAAGATAGACAAGATGAAAAGGAAGAGGGCTATGGACCAGATGAAGGAACAAGATGAAACCCCAGAAAAACAACAAAATGAAGGAGAGATAGGCAACCTTCCAGAAAAAGAATTCAGAATAATGATAGGGAAGATGATCCAGGACCTCGGAAAAAGAATGGAGGCAAAGATGGAGAAGATGCAAGAAATGTTTAACAAACACTGAGAAGAATTAAAGAACAAACAAACAGAGATGAACATACAATAACTGAAATGAAAACTACACTAGAAGGAATCAATAGCAGAATAACTGAGGCAGAAGAATTGATAAGTGACCTGGAAGACGGAATGGTGGAATTCACTGATGTGGATCAGAATAAAGAAAAAAGAATGAAAAGAAATGAAGACAGCCTAAGAGACTTCTGGGACAAGATTAAATGCAACAACATTCACATTATAGGGGTCCCAGAAGGAGAAGAGAGAGAAAAAGGACCTGAGAAAATAGTTGAAGAGATTATATTCGAAAATTTCCTTAACATGGGAAAGGAAATGGCCACCAAAGTCCAGGAAGCACAGCAAGTCCCATACAGGATAAACCCAAGGAAAACCACACTGAGGCACATAGTAATCAAATTGGCCAAAATTAAAGACAAAGAAAAATTATTGAAAGCAGCAAGGGAAAAACGACAACTAACATACAAGGGAACTCTCATAAGGTTAACAACTGATTTCTCAGCAGAAACTCTAAAAGCCAGAGGGAGTGGCATGATATACTTAAAGTGATGAAAGGGAAGAACCTACAACCAAGATTACTCTACCTGGCAAGGATCTCATTCAGATTCGATGGAGAAATCAAAAGCTTTACAGACAAGCAAAAGCTAAGAGAATTCAGCACCACCAAACCAGCTCTACAACACATGCTAAAGGAACTTCTCTAAGTGGGAAACACAAGAGGAGAAAAGGACCTACAAAAACAAACCCAAAGCAATTAAGAAAATGGTCATAGGAACATGCATATCGATAATTACCTTAAAGGTGAATGGTTTAAATGCTCCAACCAAATGACACAGGCTTGCTAAATGGATACAAAAACAAGACCCATCGATGTGCTGTCTACAAGAGACCCACTTCAGACCTAGGGCCACATACAGACTGTATGATCAAGGGATCAATCCAAGAAGAAGACATAACAATTATAAATATATATGCACCCAACATAGGAGCACCTCAATACATAAGGCAACTGCTAACAACAGCTATAAAAGAGGAAATAAGACAGTAACACACTAAGAGTGGGGGACTTTAACACCTCACTTACACCAATGGACAGATCATCCAAAATGAAAATAAATAAGGAAACAGAAGCTTTAAATAGCACAATAGACCAGATCGATTTAATTGATATTTATAGGATATTCCATCCAAAAACAGCAGATTACACCTTCTTCTCAAGTGTGCACGGAACATTCTCCAGGATAGATTACATCTTGGGTCACAAATCAAGCCTCAGTAAATTTAAGAAAATTGAAATCATATCAAGCATCTTTTCTGACCACACGCTATGAGATTAGAAATGAACTACAGGGGAAAAAATGTAAAAAACACAAACACATGGAGGCTAAGCACTACGTTACTAAATAACCAAGAGATCACTGAAGAAATCAAAGAGGAAATAAAAAAATACCTAGAGACAAATGACAATGAATACAC